>NC_061116.1:86349980-86480038 GCF_002878395.1 Capsicum annuum | reverse complement strand
GGAATTCATGTGATGTTTGTGATAGACCCTCTTGAAGTTGTTTTTCCATGTGATGTGTTCATGACTTTTGGATGTAAAAATGGTTGAATAAGTGAAGAACGTTCCCCATAGGTTTGATAAAGAGCTTAGGTAAAGCATAAGGGCCACTATAGTATGTTGAATAGGAAACCCCAAATTGTGAGCTAGTTCATGTATGCCTAGTGTTTGATAAAATGCCTTAGTGAGTGAAATGTGCCAAGATAGCATGAAATCCCCAAGTAGGTGTAAAATCGGTTGTGTCTAATGGTTGTTGAAAGACCCTAGTGAACAAGTCGAGATATGATGGTTGTAAATTCCCCGATTTTATACCCTTTGATATATACTAAGCTTTTAATACATGTTAAGTGGTTAGCAAGTAAATAGTGACGTGTTAGTATGAAGTTTCCCCTAAATCAAGTGATATCAAATACATGACAAGACCGATATAGGTATGAAGTACTTGATGTAAGATCTCGTTGAATGAGGTATAATCTAATAGCATGTCTTCCCTAGGCTAGTATATGATGGTGAATCGATGTTGATGATCCTTAAAGGTTTGGAGTGACCCTTTTACGGTTGTGATGATGAATAGAGGTCTATGTTTCCTAAATGCTTAATGCGATGTCCTAAGGATCTTGAAAGGGAAAGCATGTCATGATGCCCAACTACTTGAAGTGATGCTTTAACGATTCTGATGATACATGAATTATTGTAATGATGAATGAGTGCTTGTGATGATGAATGAATGATTGTAGTGATGAAAGGATGACCGTGATGATGCATAAATAATTTGTGATGAAGAATGATTATCTTACTTTTATGTTATCGAGTCCTGGGGGTATTTATACCCAAAAATAAAGTTGTTGGCTAGAGCCTGTGTCAGTTTCTCGATAATTTCAATCGAGCCATGATTCTCAGAACTCAGTAAACTATAGAACTCTGTATCCTGAGACAAGTGCGAAGCTTAATAAAGCTCAGTAATCTCAGTTATCTCTATAATCTCTATATCGCTAGTAATCTAGCCTCATACCTATAATCAGCTTAGTTCTAATAGTATTCAAGTGATTTAATCCTAATCTTAGAAGCGATTCGAGTAATCTATTCAAGCTCTGTATCATTAATCGGATATCGTGATTCGATATCTTTTCTGTCAGATACGGAACCAAGTGATCTCAGCGTAATTCAGTCAGACCTTTTGAGTAATATAATCAGTGTCAGATTTAGTTCAGCTAGTGTTCAGTTGAGAATTCAGTTCTGAGTCTTTCAGTTGGGAGTAGAAACTAGCACCGAGTGAGCTCAAGAATGGGAACTCATCTATTAGTAGAGGGTGTGATTCTTAGAAGTAATCCTTGTGCTCCAGAACTACGTAGCCAGCGTAGGTTGAGACATCACACCTGTTAGTTGAGGGTGGATGAGAGACATCATACCTGCTAGATGAGGGTAGATGAGGTGGCTTGACCTACTAGATGAGTGTTCCCCGTTCTCATTTGAGGACCTACTAGATGAGGGTCGCATAGATTTGTCTTTACCAGTGGTGCGGTAATGACACCCTTCCAACTGGGGCACAGGTTGGACCCCACATGTGGTAGATCGGGGCATGTAGATTAAGTGACTACTTCCCACAGTTTCAGTTTCAGATTCAGTCATAGTTTTAGAATCAGTCTTCAGAAATCAGGACTGTCATAAACAGTCATCTATCATTGTGAGGAACTCAGATAGTTCCATTGATTTATGGGCCATCCCATCAGATAGACTTGGTCTCACATACAGTTATTTGATATTATATTTAGAGATATGCTATTAGACAGGCTTGATCACAGTATCAGATTTCTATTGAGTATTCTTGTTGTCAGATTCAGATATAATAATATTTCTTATCATTGATAAAGCTTCCAAAATCATCTGTTAGAAAGGTTGATCTCTAATCCTGTCAGTCGAAAGTAGTAAGTCCAAGAATTCAGTCATTGATGTAAGCACATCCAGAGCCTCAGTTATCAGTATCATATGAATCAGTTATTCAGTATCTCAATGTCAGTAGTGAGTTTAGTCTACAGTAAAGTGGTATCTGAGTTTCAGTATCTAGAGTTGCGATAATTGTGTTCATGTTATGTGCATTCATGTATGTGTTTTCATGCGACATTTTTATGATTATTCAGTTTAGATATTGTGCATGCATGAACCCTTGCATTAGCCTACCCCGTCTACATACTCGGTATATTTTTGTACTGACGCATTTGCGCTATGGTGTTTTATTTGACACCATAGGTTCAGAGGCACAAGATCCAGTTTATCCTCAGCAGTTTGGTCCCAGTCAGCAGCAGTAGTAGTGAGTCCTCTTCTTTTGAGGACGAGTCTCAGTTTACTACTATTATTTCATAGTTTGTTTATTTTCTGTTGATAGAGTTAGTTGGGGACATGTCCCATCAACTCTACAGTTCAGACAATTAAAGGCTTTTCAAATGGATGTATTAGTATTCAGTTTTCAGTTTTGAGTATGTATAGATGTGTTGAACCTTATGGCAAGTTTTCATATTTTTCAGATATTATGCAGTGTACAAGTACAGATATAAAAAAGGGTTAGCTTGTGGTCTCGGGATGGGGTCTTAGGGCGTTACAAACTTGGTATCAGAGCCTAAGGTTCAAGAGTATCCTAGGGAGTCTGAAAGGCCGTATCTAGTAGAGTCTTGTACATGGGTGTGTAGCGCGCCACATTTATGTACAAGAGGCTACAGGATGTTCTTAGGAGTAGTTCCTCTTCTTTCAATGATCATTTTATGAGAGCGAGCATGATCTCAAGTTGATCCTTAGTCTAATCCACTCCATTCTTTCATTTACAAAGTATGCCTCCTTGCAGAGACTTTGTCTATAGGGTTGATAATCAGCCCTTTCTGCTAGTAGATCCTGAAAATGAGAGTGTGTCACATGCAGAGTTTTGGGCAGCTTTCCAGGCGCTAGCCCAGACGGTGACTAATGTTCATGGCAATCGTTAAGCTGTAGTCCCACCTCAATAAGATGGGAATTCTGCCGCAACCAGGATTAGAAGCTTCATGAAAATGAACCCGCCTGAATTGTTTGGGTCAGTAGTAGGTGAGGATCCATAGTTATTTCTTGAGGAGGTGAAGAAGATCACTTAGATTATGCATGTATCAGAGAAAAAGAGTGTTGAGTTAGCATCTTATAGGTTGAAAAATATTGCTCATGATTGGGTAGTGATATGAGAGAAAAGTAGAGAGGAGAATACAGCTCCCGTGACTTAGCTAGAGTTTCAGAGTGCCTTTCTAGATAGGTTTTTCCTACTAGAAATGAAAGAAGCTAAGGTAGAAGAGTTTATGAACCTAAGGCAAGGCTCCATGACAGTGAAACAGTATTGTCTTAAGTTTAACCATTTAGCTAAGTATGCTCCCGACTTGATAGCTGACCCTAGAACGGGTATGAGTAAGTTTTTGACTGGGGTATCAAGTGATTGTTGAAAGAGTGTAGAGCTGCCATGCTTAATAGAGATATGGATCTTTCTAGGCTAATAATTCATGCACAACAGATTGAGGCAGATAAGATGAAGGAAAGAGGGAGAGTAAGTAAGAAAGCCATGACAGGTAGTCGTGATTTCTCGCAGTCAGGGTCTCAAGGTGGTAGTAGTTCTTAGTATGGTCGAAATTTTTTTGTTCCAGCTCTATCTTTACCTAGTGTACTCGCACCTACGTTTGGGGGTGTCAGATTTGAGGGAGAGCCAAGCTCTAAAAACCAGAGTAGTACTAGTGGTGTTCGTACCTACCCATTGTGTGAAGAATGTGGTAAGAATCATAAGAGTGTATGTAGAGCCGATAGTGATGTGTGCTTTGGATGTGGCGAGACCGGTCAGAAAGTTTGAGACTGTCCTAAGCCAGGTCCCTAAAGTTAGCATAGTCTTCCTTCAGCTCATAATAGATTGTATGCACTTCAGGCTCACCTTAATCGAGAAAGATCCCCTGAAATTGACCCGGGTATGTTATGATCCCTTCATCTTTATGTTATGCATTGATAGATCCTTTGCTCTCATTTTGAGCTTATATGTTAGCATGAGTCATGCCTAAGTTTCTGATCTTGATCGGTCAATTATTACCCAGTCTGTAGGTACCCCGCGCACCGCTCCAGTATTTTAGTGAAGTGTGTTTAGAGGGACATAGAGTCCCAAGGGGGAGATACCCCATGGTATTATGATGTTACATGCTATTAGATTCATCTCGGTGAATGTTCAGATTTTCCTTATAAAGTTAGTATCAATCATTGTTGCATTGTGAAGTCGTGCTTTCAAAAGTCAGCTTAGCCGGACATTCATGCATTAGATATGCGCATTTAGTAGAAAGAGTTCAGCTTATCTGCGTGTGTTTAGTCGTGTATTCATGAGATCATCCAATTTTTGAGTCCATGCATCAGATATGCATGTGTATTATGAGAATTCATCTATGAGTATCATCAGTCGAGTATTCTATGCATCATATATGCATGCCCAGTGTGAGAACTCTATATGTCAGTCGTTCTAGTTGCGTAGTCCTGATCTGAGGTGTTTCCATTTCTTGAGTAAGTTTTGTTTATCCGTATTCTCAGTCTATCAAACGACATTTGAGGATGAATTTTCTCAAGGGGGAGATAATGTAATGCCCCGCAAAATCCTCTTCCAGTCTGAGCCTTAGAGCATATTTGGTAAAGCAAAAATTTAAGTCAAAATGTTTCATAAATATCCTCCCAAGTATGAAATACTTTGAATCGTGTGGGAATCTATTTGAGCATGAATTAAGATCATAGAGGTCCCCTAACTCATGAATGAGTTGAAAACTTTCCTATCGTTCAAGTTTTAGTGACCGTCAAAATTTGGGTCAACTTAAATCGACTATAACTCGTTGTATATGAAGAACTGGGTGTCTTTCTATATATCAAATTAAATATCTTTGAATTAGCTTTCCAACGATCCCAATTTTGCCTAAATCCGAAATCGGAGCAAAGAGTTATGCCCATTTTACTCCATCATGTCAAGCTGAAAAATGGTGACGACGTTTCTGATGGGCTATCACATTTCTGATGATCTTTTTGATGATGTCGTCACAGTCTGATGACATTTCTGATGATGTCGTCAGCCCAGGGTATAAAATCAAGAATTTGGACCCCTTTTGTGACGACCATTCATAACGGCCTATCACGGACCTGACGGCCTGTCACGGATGGCGTCAAGTATATTTTTCCAGCAATTCAAGGGCGTTTTTGGAATGGGATTTTAGTCATTTCCCATCTTTTTTGAACCTCTATAAATATGAGGAACCCTGATTCAAACCCTAATTCAATCATTTTTTTCTTCAACTCTCTCAAGAGAGTATAACTAGGGTTTCAATCAAGAACCCTAATCTTCTAAAAATCATTCATAAATCTTCAAGGTTTCTTCAAGAATCAAGTTCCTCATAGTGTGGGCTTCAAGAATTTATTTATTTCAAGTGTGGATAATGTTTCAAGCACTAAAGTTCATCCAATTTCAAAGGTTATGGTATGTAGATGTTGATTCTTGGGTCCCTTTCATCCAAGAAACTCAAGAACCCTTTTTAAAACTAAAAGATTTTTATGTTTATGAGTTGTACGTGATTTGTATGAGTTGAAATGGATGTTTAATATGTTGTTGAGTTTTGATTTATGTTTTCCTACAAAATTTATGAGCTTTGACCCTAGTATGTGGAATTCATGTGATGTTTGTGATAGACCCTCTTGAAGTTGTTTTTCCATGTGATGTGTTCATGACTTTTGGGTGTAAAAATGGTTGAATAAGTAAAGAACGTTCCCTATAGGTTTGATAAAGAGCTTAGGTGAAGCATAAGGGCCACTATAGTATGTTGAATAGGAAACCCCAAATTGTGAGCTAGTCCATGCATGCCTAGTGTTTGATAAAATGCCTTAGTGAGTGAATGTGCCAAGATAGCATGAAATCCCCAAGTAGGTGTAAAATCGGTCGTGTCTAGTGGTGTTTGAAAGACCCTAGTGAACAAGTCGAGATAAGATGGTTGTAAATTCCCCGATTTTGTGCTCTTTGATATATGCTAAGCTTTTAATACATGTCAAGTGATTAGCAAGTAAATAGTGACATGTTAGTATGAAGTTTCCCCCAAATCAAGTGATATCCAAATATATGACAAGATCAATATAAGTATGAAGTACTTGATGTAAGATCTCGTTGAATGGGGTATAATCTAATAACATGTCTTCCCTAGGCTAGTATATGATGGTGAACCAATTTAATGATCCTTAAAGGTTTGGAGCGACCCTTTTGCGGTTGTGATGATGAATAGAGGTCTATGTTTCCTAAATGCTTAATGCGATGTCCTAAGGATCTTGAGAGAAAAAGTATGTTATGATGACTAACTACTTGAAGTGATGCTTTAACGATTCTGATGATACATGAATGATTGTAATGATGAATGAATACTTGTAATGATAAATGAATAAATGTAGTGATGAATGGATGACCGTGATGATACATGAATGATTTGTGATAAAGAATGATTATGTCTTACTTTTATGTTATCGAGTCCTGGGGGTATTTATACCCGAAAATAAAGCTGTTGTCTAAAGCCCATGTCAGTTTCTCAATAATTTCAATCGAGCCATGATTCTCAGAACTCATTGAACTATAGAACTCTGTATCCTCATATAAGTGCGAAGCTTAATAAAGCTCAGTAATCTCAGTTATCTCAGTAATCTCTGTATCGGTAGTAATCTAGCCTCAGACCTTTAATCAGCTCAGTTCTAATAGTATTCAAGTGATTCAATCCTAATCTCAGAAGTGATTCGAGTAATCTATTCAAGCTCTGTATCGTCAATTGGATACCATGATTTGATATCTTTTCCAATAGATGTGGAACCAAGTGATCTTAGCGTAACTCAGTCAGACCTTTTGAGTAATATGATTAGTGTCAAATTCATTTTGGCCAGTGTTCAATTGAGAATTCAATTCTGCATCTTTCAGTTGGGAGTAGAAACTAGCACCGAGCGAGCTCAAAGATGAGAACTCACCTACTAGTAGAGGGTGTGATTCTTAGAAGTAATCCTTGTACGCCTGAACTATGTAGCCAGCGTAGGTTGAGACATCACACCTATTAGTTGAAGGTCGATGAGAGACATCATACCTGCTAGATGAGGGTAGATGAGGTGGATTGACCTACAAGATGAGGACTCCACCATTCTCGTTTAAGGACCTGCTAGATGAGGGTCACATAGAGTTGTCTTTACTAGTGGCACAGTAATGACACCCTTCCAACTGGGGTATAGGTTGGACCCCACATGTGGTAGATCGGGGCATGTCGGTTAAGTGACTACTTCCCACAATTCCAATTTTATATTCAGTCTCAATTTCAAAATTAGTCTTCCGAAATCAGGACTGTCAGATATAGTCATCTATCATTGACTTGGTCTCACATATAGTTATTTAATATTATATTTAGATATATGCTGTTAGACATGCTTGATCACAGTATCAAATTTCTATTGAGTATTCTTGTTGTCAAATTTAGATATAATCATATTTCTTATCATTGATAAAGCTTTCGAAATCATCTGTTAGAAAGGTTGATCTCTAATCCTGTCAGTTGAAAGTAGTAAGTTCAAGAATTTAGTCATTGATGTAAGCACATCCAGATCCTTAATTATCAGTATCAGATGAATCAATGATTCAGTATCTCAGTGTCAGTAGTGAGTTCAGTCTGCAGTAAAGTGGTATCTGATTTTCAATATCTAGAGTTGCGATAATTGTGTTCATGTTCTGTGCATTCATGTATGTGTTCTCATGCGGCATTTTCATGATAATTCAGTTTAGATATTGTGCATGCATGAACCCTTGCATTAGCCTACCCCATCTACATACTCGGTACATTTTTATACTGACGCATTTGCGCTATGGTGTTTTATTTGACACCATAGGTTCAGAGACACAGGATCCAATTTATCCTCAGCAGTTTGGTCCCAGTAGCAGCAGTAGCAGTGAGTCCTTTTTTTTTCGAGGACGAGCCTCAGTTTACTACTATTGTTTCAGACCTTATTTATTTTCTGTTGACGGATTTAGTTGGGGACATGTCCCATCAACTCCACAGTTTAGACAGTTAGAGGCTTTTCAGACGGATGTATTAGTATTCAGTTTTCAGTTTTGAGTATGTATAGATGTGTTGAACCTTATGGCAAGTTTTCATATTTTTTTTAGATATTATATAGTGTACAGGTACAGATATCAGAAAAGGGTTAGCTTGTGATCCTTCGGGTCCATAAGCACCGTGTGACATCTCAGGATGGGATCTCGGGGCGTTACAATAGGCTTGACAGATCACTTATATATTACAATAGATGATGTTGTAATAGATGTGTGATCTGCTGTATAGACCATTTATTTTGCTCAACAGATGAGTGATATATTTTGTATTATTACAACAAATTACTTATCTATTGCAACAGGTTATTTAAATGTTCCAACAGATCACTCATATATTGCAACAATATGTCATCTGTTGCACAAACCATTCATTTATATTAAAGGATGAGTGATATATTTTGTATTGTTGTAACAGATTACTCATCCGCTGTAATAGGTTAGTTATATGCTGCAACAAATATGCTACTTGGTGCAATAAATCAGTGATTTGTTGGAATTGTTATTTTACTATTTTGCTTGTTAGATTTACTGTTATCCTTTTTAAACATGTATTAATCAACTATATTATATTTTTTTATGTTCTAGTTAATTTTAGATAATATGGTTCCCAAAAGAACAGAACCTGAATCAAGTACAAGTAAAGGAATAAGTGAAGCAGCTAGGCTATATCCACCACTCTATGAGCTTGATTTACAAGAGTTATCTTAATCAGGAGAAAAATATGATAAACACGGGGAGGAGGAATATTTTAAAAGAGATAATCCAAATGCTAATAGCCCTTCCACTGAAGAATTGGTCAAAACTTTTTGCATTGATCGTTATCCTATGAGAATGTAGTGCGATAGTGCCACAGATTTAATAGATGATTTCGTGGTTAAGTCAGTCACGAGAAAATCTTTCGACGCCTTCAAAAAATCTTTAGGAAATATCTTGATTTACCGGAGGACAACAATGCTTGTTTTCAAATGAAAATGGTATAAACTTCTCAAGCGTAGATTTATGTATGAAAACAAAGATAAGATGGATGAGGTGTGGATAAATTACTGTGGCATGCCTATTTATTTTGGTTTGAAGGAGTTTGTCATAGTTACTGGACTAAAATGTTATCCTCCTTCTCAAGTTATACCTATTCTAACCCAAAAAAGCACCCTGCATACCCAAAGAAGGCAAAGGCAAGCCGTGTGATCGTGATAACCTAGTGTCCATTGTTGGTCTAAGCTTCAAAAATAAAAATTTGATAGAAGCATTGAAAGGTAAAGGAATTTCAAAGAAGCATGAGCAGTCATTGTGTTTGGTTTGGTTTGTACATAATATTATTTGGGCGAGAGACGTTAACAATATAAGTGTCAGATTAATAAAGCTCTCCGAGGATTTTGAGGCATTTAACAGCTATCCTTGGGGTTATGAAAGCGTCAAAATAATTGTCAAATATTTGTTAACTTCATTAGCGCCAAAGACTGTCAACTTATATGGCTTTCCGTGGGTTTTTATGGTAAATGTTTCTTTCTTTTATTATGATATCATTCATTTTTTTACTCAATAATGGTTTTGATTTATTGGCGTTATTTTATAGGCTTGGGTGTTTGAAGCCATTCCTTATTTGAGACAACAAGTAAACTACCAGGAAAAAGTTTCCTGTCCAAGAATCTTGAGATGGTTGTCGGCTAAAACTGATAAAAATGCAAAATTTATTGACCTCTTCAGCCCCTCGAAAGATGCAGTAAGTATAATTACAATTAAGTTTTTGTTTTAATTAATGATTTTTTTTGAATGATCTAGTCATCATTCTAATACATGTAATGATTTATGTTAGATTGTGCATCCGTCGCTAGTTTCGACCAATCGAGAGTTGAAGATGCCATTTTTTCTTACTTTATGGCCTGCGCAAACTTTATCGAACCCTAAGTTCGTTGACAGAATAAAAATGGAATTATTTGGAGCAACAACCATTACAAGAAAAATAATTTTGGAGGGTGGGCTTGTTGTTGCTGATTGTCTTAGTGGTGATAGAGCTGTTGGTGCTAATGATGCTCATCTTACAGTATTTAAAACAAACTATTATGAGTATGATCATACTGGTTATACAGATTTTGCCTCTCTCAGCGAATGTTCTGTATGCAAATGTCAAGACTACAGGGCTAAACATGATTTAGTGATTAATGCTATTAATGCATTAACTACTTCTATAAAGGAATTGACATCTAAGAGGGGTGTTATTCCATTAAAGAAGATTTTATATCCATCCACTCCATTAGAGATTAAGGCTAATAGGAGAAGGAAAGGGATTTCCAATGCATTATTAAGCATCCAAAATTGTAACTCCTTTGTCCGTGTGTTGCACTGAGTAATGTACAATGTCCAAAGGAGAGCAGCACGAGTTGAAGAAAGTGAATATATATGTCCGTTCCAACTAACAAACAGACACATATATGTTTCGACAGACGACACATCTACTGAAAATTATCAAACATATATATATATCTGTTGCAACAGTTGACTAACTTGTTGCACCAGATAAAGTATCTATTGCAACATATGTCTCTTCTATTTTAGCAAATCAAATCGCTCTTCGCACCTCTTTTATTTATACCAACAGATGACCTATCTGCTGCAACAGAAGAGTTATATAATGCAATAGATGGTTTATCCATTAGAAATTATCATATAGGTCTTCCTCGTGTAGAAATTTATACCAACAGTTGATTCATTGTTGCAACAGAAATATAATTTGCTTGGGATAATTTAGAGTAGGAGGAAAACTTGTTTGATTTGCTAGAACAGATGAGTTATCCTTTTCTATTTTGTTGTATCTCCATGATTAAAATTGACCAATTCTAGCTTTCTAGGTGGATGTAGAAGCTACTGCTAAATAGCATTAACAATATGCTACTCTTTTTATGGAAATACGGAGAATAGAAAACGCAGAAACCATACGTAAGCAACAATAAAGATCCACGACGACCAAAGCTAAATTCCATAGTACCTAATGAAGAACAACTTGTCCATATTGAGTAGATTTTTATAGCTTGAGTCTGTCAAAGTAATAACCTAACCCCTCCTTAGGAATTCTTGGTATCAATACTTAAATTGTTGATGTATTTGTTGAGATCTATACCCATAACAGTTTTTTTACATTTCATTTATTCGTTGATTTATTTTAGCTAATTTTTGAAGGCTTCGATTTATTTTATTTTGTTTATGAATTTTATTTTTCCTTAGATTTGAACTTATTAATTGAAATGGAATACTAGATTCAAATATTGCAACATATAATATATCTATTGCAACAGATGACACATCTATTGGAAAATATCAAACAGATTTAGACATATGTTGCAACAGGTAGTTAATCTCTTAGAATTTATCAAAAAGGTCTTCCCACTATTGCAACAGAAAGACTTAGATAAAAACATCGACATAATGCAACAGATGACCAACCTATTGCAGCAGATAAACTATATGTCAGAACAGGTTGAATATCTGTTACAACGGATGGAGAATCTGTTGCATTATAAAAATATAACTTTCATTAGACATAAATAATTGCCACTACATGTAAAAAAAATAAAAGTGAATTGAAATAAAAAGACGGAGCCCATCGACAGTGTTCAGTTCAAAACACTTAAAAAAATAGGCATCAAGTAGAAAGTGTTCATTTTAAACACGTAAAATAAAATAGGCACCAAATGTGTCAGTTTGACACTTTTTTCCTTGTCTTATATATTCATCTTCTTCCTAAAATTTAACTCTAAATTCCCAAATCTTCTTCTTCATCATCATCTTTTTTTATCTATCCAAATTCTTCAAATTATTTGCATTTGGTATTTTTTTTACCAACAAGTATTCAAGAATTTTCATGTCATATTTATTTTTATGCTATCAAGTCTAGGGGGTATTTAATACTCAACAATTTAACTGAATGTCTAGAGCTAGTGTCAATTTTCAAGATAATCTCAGTCGTTCCATGATTAGTAGAACTCATACAGTTACAGAACTTAGAAAGACTCAGTAATCTCAGTAGCAGTCTATTCCAGCTCAGTATATGATTTAGACCTCAATAGTATTCAAGTATTTTGTTTAGAACTCAGTAACATTCAGTCAGATAACAGAATTTAGTAGTTTTTCATCAGTCAATAGAACTCAGTAGATTTAGTTCATCTTAGTTAATCAGTATGATCAGTAAGAGATTCTGTTCATTCCAGTACAATCTAAGAATCAGTTCAGAGTCTATTAAGTTGGGAATAGGATTCAGCACCGAGCGAGGGCAAGGATGAAAGCTTCCCCGTTTGAGAGGCAAAGTCGTTAGTAGCAGTCCCTGTACTCCAGAACTGCATAGCTAATATAGGATGAGGAGTTACCCATTAGATTAAGGCTTGGATACCTTCCAGAGTTACTCGTTAGATTAGGCTTGACTTCCTATTTAGGGTCACCCGTTGACAGGCTTAACCATAGAAGTGCCTTTATTTGTGGCATAGTACTGAAACCCTTCTAGCTGGGGTTACATGTTTGACCCCGTGAGTTTAGATTTTGGGCATGGTAGTTAGATGACTACCTCCCACGGTCTCAATTTCAGATTTAGTCTCAGTAATAGAACTCAGTTCTTCTATACAGAAATCAAGACTGTCAGATATAGTCAATCAGCTCAGTAAAGAACTTAGATAGTTCCAGAGATTCAAAGATCACCCGTTAGATAGGCTTGATATCATATTTATTCAATCATTATCAGTATCAACAGATCCATAGATCACCCGCTAGATAGGCTTAATCCCTGATTCAGTTAATCGAGTGTCAGACATCAGTAAACCTAGTTATTAGTAATCCAATTATTAGAACTCAGTATTCAGTGTTACTACTATTTCAGCTATAGTTTATGCATTCATGCATGTATTCCTCATTTAGTTTACTCATGTTTTTCAGTCAGATGTAGTTTATGCATATGAGCCTTTGCATTTAGCCTTATGTCATCTAGTATACCAGTACATTTTTACATACTGATGAATACTTTTCTATGCTATGGTGTTTAATACCATAGGTTCAGAAACATGAGATCTAGAGCACCCTTAGCAGTTCAGATTCAGCCAGCATCAGTAGACTTAGCAGTGAGTCCTCATCATTCGAGGATGTTTTATTATTTCATTATATTTTTAGATTTAGTATTTTAGTAGACAGAGTTAGTTGGGGGATTGTCCCATTAACTCCTTATTCAGATAGTTTAGAGGATTTTAGACTAGATGTTCAGACAGTTGCCTTCGTATTTTTGATACTTTATTTATTTGTATTTTAATTTTGAACCTTATGGCAAGTTTTTGCCAGTTGTTTTTCGTATTTTTATAGTATATTATGCAGTGCTCAGTTACAGGTACCAAAAAAGGGTTAGCAGTGGTCCTTCAGTATCATAAGCACCGTGTAGCATTCGAGGTTTAGAATATGGGGAATTACAAACTTGGTATCAGAGCCTAAGGTTCAACAGTGTCCTAGGAAGTCTAAAAGTCACATCTAGTAGAGTCTTATGCATGGGTATGTTGCGCACCACACTTATGGAAAGGAGGCTATGAGATGTTTTAGAAATAGTTTCCCTTCTTTTAGTATTCATATCGTACGAGTGAGCATGAGCTCAAGTTAAACTCTCAGTCTAATCCATTTCTTCATTTTATTTATAGAATATGCCTCCTCGCCGAGCTATTGCCCGTAGGGAGGATAACCATCTACCTCAGCTCGTAGATTCCTTGAATGAGGATGTGTCAAATGCAGAGTTTCAGGCAGTTTTTTAGGCGCTAGCCCATGCTGTGACAACTAATGTTCAGGGTACCCATCAGGCTGTAGCCTCACCTTAGCAAGATGAGAATTTAGCCACAGCCAGAGTCAGAGATTTCATGAGAATGAACCCACCAGAATTCTTTGGGTTAATAGCAGGTGAGGACCTATATCTTTATCTTGATGAGGTGAAAAAGATTACCCAAGTTATGCATGTGTTAGAAGGGGAGAGTGTAGAATTGGCATCATATAGGTTGAAGGATGTTGCTCATGATTGGGTAGTGATATGGAAGAAAAGTAAAGGGGAGGATGCAGCTCCTATGACTTGGCAGATATTTTAGGATACACTCTTAAATAAGTTTTCCCCACTTGAGCTAAGGAAAGCTATAGTAGAAGAGTTCATGAACCTGAGGCAAGGCTCCATGATAGTGAAAGAGTATTGGCTTAAGTTCAATCAGTTTCTTAAGTATATTTTTGAGCAGATGGCTGACCCTAGGTCAAGCATGAGTAAGTTTATGACCGATGTGTCGGGTTAGTTGTTAACGAGTGTAGGACTGCTATGCTTAACAGGGACATGGATCTTTCTAGGTTGATGATGCACGCTCAGCAGATTGAGGCAGAGAAATCTAAGGAAAGAGAGAGAGCAAATAAGAAAGCCAGAACCAGTAGTTTTAGTTTTTCTCAGCCAGGGTCACAAGGTACTAACTGTTCTCAGAATAGTCTGAAGTTTTCAATCCCAGATTTATCCTCAGCTAGTGCACCAATACCAAAGTTCGGGAATGACAGTCATGATGGGGTGCCAGGGTCCCAAACCTAAGGTAGTGTGAGAAATGATTGTACCTATCCGCTTTGTGGGTAGTGTGGTAAGAATCACCTAGGTGCATGCAGAGTAGGTAGTGAGGTATGTTTTGGATGTGGTAAGCCAGTCCACAGGTTGTGGGAGTGTGGAGTAATGGCTCAGAGGGGTAGAGATTTCCGTCAGTAGGTTGCCACTTCTATTACCACTTGTGGTCAGCATCAGAACAGATTTTATGTACTCCAGACTCGCCATGATAAGGGAATCTTCCCTAACATAGATTCGGGTACGTTATAAGCCCCTTATTTTAATGATATGCATTATTAGATCCTTTGCTCCTATTTGAGCTTAAGTTTCAGCATGAGTTAGTAAAGCCAGCAATTCAGTTTAACAGTCAGACAGTCAGATTCGTATAGTTTGTTTTCTCATATTTCCATCTAGTCATGCTATCAAAAATCTCAGGAATACAACTATTCTAAGATATAAAGTCCCAGTAGTTGCAAGATCAACTCAGTTCATGAGTCATGCATTAGTTTCAGGTCTCAGATATTTAGTTATGATCTAATTCGTAGGTGCCTTGTGTATCGCCTCAGTTTTCCCAGTATCCCAGTAAAGTAAGTGTTCTTGGAGGGACATAGTATCCCAAGAGGGAGATACTTCCCCGATACTTTCATGTCCTTAAACCTATTCAGTTTCATGCTTAGATTTTCGTTACAAACTTAGCATCAGTTAGCATTGCATATTCAGCCATGCATTCAAGAGTTAGTTCAATCAGATATTCATGCATTAGATATGCATGTTCAGCAGGAGAAACTCAGCTTATCAGTAATTTCAGTCATGCATTCATGAGAACAACTCAGTCAGATATCCATGCATCAGATATGCATGTTCTATATTAAATTTTAATATATCAATAGTTCCATTCATATAGACATGTTTCAAATGCTCACGTCCTTTAAGTAAGTTCAGTCTATCAGAAATCTCAGCTTAGTCAGTCCCATTCGAGCACGAATGTTCTCAAGGGGGAGATATTGTAATACCCCGAGAATCCTAACCGATAGTAGAACCATGCTTCAAGATCATGAGAAATAAATTTAGTGGTTTGGTAGTTTTATTATCAAGTTTGATGTATATTAAGGCCTCAAATAAGTCCTAGCTATTAGACGAATCAAAACATCCCTTACCGATTGAATTCTTCAGAAGGATATTATCATAGTCAACTTCAAACAATCATATCTCCAGCTCTACAAAGAATTTTTGATCTCATGACCCATCAAAAGATATATAATTGAATTATCTTTCCAACGATACTAATTTTTCCAAAATCTGGTATCGAAATAAAAAGTTATGACTGTTTTACTAAGAGCTGTCCGAACTGCCCAGGAGCGACGGGCAAGCTAACGGACCGTCAAGTCAGTGATGGACCATTGCTCTAGCCATCACAACTGAGGCAGTAAGGCTGTTTTCTGGTCAAAAACTAGAGTCTAGAGTAATGGTCAGTCACCAAAGTGACGGTCCATTACCAAGACCGTCAACTTAGTCTGAAATAGCGCTGAAACGATATTTTAAAGGGCTTTTTGGGTCTTTTTCCATCATTTTAACCCCTAATTACATCAAATCAAAGTACATAACTCCTCATTCATCCATAATATCAAAATTAGAGTTTCTTTCAAGATCAAAACCCAAGAATAAGATTCAAATCCTACTTTTAGAAAACTCAAGAATCAAAACGTCACTATTCAAGAACCTTCAAGAAAAGTTAACCTCCTTTAAGATTCAAGATTTTGAGGTATGTTATATGTTGATTCTTGGGTTCCTTCAACCCAAAAAGTTCAAGAATCCTTTTTAAATTATAAAGATTGTATATTTGTGAATTTTTATGATTTGTGTGAGTTGAAATTCATGTTCATGTTATTGTTGAGTTTTGATTCTTGTTCTAGATTATAAGTTTCATGATTCAGTATGTGATGATTTGCATAATTTTCATGATAAACCCTTCAAGTTGCATGTTGATTTATGTAACCATGTTAATTAGTTGTAGAAATTGTTGTATAACCAAAGCATGCTTCCCATATGTGTGATAAAAGGTCTATGTGAAGAAGATAGTGCCATTATAGCATGTTAATATGAAATCCCCTTTTATGTAAAAGTTAACGCATGCTAAGTGTTTGTTGAAAGGTCTTAGTGAATGAATTATGATATGTTAGTATGAATGCCTATTAATGTACAATTTTATGACTTTTAAGTGCTCGATGAACTACCTCATTGGTTGTATTGTGAGTTGCTGACCATTGTTTAGTATTTAAGAATTGTCCTGTCATATTTATTTTTATGCTATCAAGTACTGGGGGTATTTAATACTTGACAATTTAGCTGAATGTCTAGAGCTAGTATCAGTTTTAAAGATAATCTCAGTCGTGCCATGATTAGTAGAACTCAGTCAGTTATAGAACTTAGAAAGACTCAGTAATCTCAGTATCAGCCTATTCCAGCTCAGTATATGGTTCAGACCTCAATAGTCTATTCGAGGATGTTCTGTTATTTCATTATATTTCTAGATTCAGTAGTTTAGTAGATGGAGTTAGTTGGGGGATTGTCCCATTAACTCCTTATTCAGATAGTTTAAAGGCTTTCAGACTAGATGTTCAGATAACTACCTTAGTAGTTTTGATACTTTATTCAGTTTCATTTTAGTTTTGAACCTTATGACAAGTTTTCGCTAGTTGTTTTCCGCATTTTTATAGTATATTATATAGTGCTCAGTTACAGGTACCATAAAAGGGTTAGTTTGTGGTCCTTCGGGATCATAAGCACCGTGTAGCATTGGGGGTTCAGAATCCGGGGTGTTAGAGTTTAGAATTTGCTAAGTTATGAAGTAGCTGAATTTTTGAGGATTCATTTCAAGAGATGTCAAAGTCTTAGATTCTATATTTGGAAACATATTTTAGATTAATCAAGAGTGACTAGGCAAGCAGAGAACCCAATCGCAAAGATGTGTTTCTCAATAAAGAGTAATATTTTTAAGAGTCTCATGTACTACGAATCAATGACCAAGTCTTAGAAAATGGACACGTAATGGACTTTCACTAACTGACCATGCCAAAGACAATCAACATCTGTGATTCTCAGTTCCTTGGAATCATGATGAAAGAAATAATCATACCAGATTCTTCTGGGACCAGTTATAGAAAATGTCACAAGTTGTCGTACTTGTGACATTTAATTAGTAGAACAAATCAAAAATGTAAAAAGTTTATCACTAAGGAAGCCACAAGCCGTAAAAGAACTAAAAGAATTACATATTGAGGCAGTACATAAATAAAGAAGAACCTTGATCCACGACTCGGGTATATTCCTGCACATAGTGGAAGTTAAAAGGATGAAGAGTAAGAAGTTCCTCCTAGATTTACTGCCAAAGAATGATCAAAAAGCTAATTTTTATAACAATAGTTGAGAACAACCAAACTTATACCAAAATTATCACAAATAAATCACATTTAGTATTCTTTATGAGAAATTCCTTGTGTTAAGACCATTATTGTCTTCTAAACCATGAAGAAGATGCACATACGCTTAAAACATATATAACAGATTTGTAATTTTACCTCTACAATACTTATATGACCAAATTCTAAGCTATCAATCAATCTTTCAATTATCCTCAACCCCATATCAGTTTAAAACTACTACACAAATCCCTCCTATTCATATCGCTCTGTTTACAGTAAGATTAGCAATTCCCTAAATTTATTTATTGTCAACAACAATAATATACTCAATGTGTGCAGACCCTACCTCCCTTCCCCCCTCAAATGGAGGTAAAGATGTTGTATCTGATAGACCCTCAGCTCAATATGGATTGCAATAAAAGTTGAAGATCCAAACACTTGTATGCAATAATATCAATCAATCTATTCACTAAAACTCAAAGAATATATCTTTCCTTGCAAAACCAATCATATCTAACAATCACAAACTCTCTCTTACAGTATACCTTAAAAGTGAAAAGAAAACAATTACTAAATAAATCAAAAGGTGATGATAAAAATCCAAGAAAATGTAAAGGGTATAGAGTATATATATACAAAAATATTAATTGAAATCTACATTAGATGTAAAGAAAATATAATATAAAAAGAGTAAAGATTGTTGACATACATGAGTTGGCCATGGAGATTTCGTTGCCTTCATTAGGATAAAAAATACCAAATTACTGGTTTAATAAAACAAAGTACCAAATAACATGTTTAATAAAAAAAATTACCAAATTACTTCTTTATTCAAACAAAAAAAATCAAATTACTTGTTTAATAAAAAAAATAACAAATTACTTGTTTAATCAAAAAAACAAAACAAATTACTTGTTTAGTAAAAAATAAGGTACCAAATTACTTGTTTAATAAAAACATACCAAATTATTTGTTTAGTCAAAGAAAAAATACCAAAGTACTTGTTTAATTGAAAAAGAGTTATAAAATGACAATAGACAGGAATTCAAATTTTGAAGTAGGAAGAAAAGCATACTCGATTGTTCCGAAGAGATCGGAGAAGTGAATTAGTGTTCCGATGAAGCAACGAATCTTTCAATTGAAGAATTTAACTCGAATTTGGATCAACGGAGCTGATTGAAATTTGAACTGACCTAAAATTAAAATCCTAATTCCTCTTTCATTGAGTTTTATGAGATGATATTGGTTTTATGAAAGGGGGAAAATGAAACACTATTTCTAGTTATATATATACTTTACCCCTACCACACTTGAGTATACTCGCCGCCAACCTCTTCTGTAGTTTCAGTGACACCATCTTTTTTTCTTCTAGCTCCCTCTTGTACAAATAAGAAAAAAAGATGTTCTTTAGATAAGACTTTATATATTTAGCCACTGGATTAGGGTTTTTCATAGGGAAATGGCCGACCGGAGTACCTATCAACTCTAATTAGTGCTATTTTGGGAGAAAATGTGAGAGAGGAATGTTTTGGGGGATATTGTGAAAAAAAGAGGGGAAATATTTTTTGATTTGGCGCTATTTTTTTGGATGGATAGTGGGGGTTAAAACCCCCTTAACTATACAATTTTTAGCGGCATATTTTTGACCCCCATATTTAATGTAATTTTGCAGGGGTTAAAATAACCCCTGCAAATAAACCCCCGCAATTTGACTTATTTTTTGTAGTGCTTGAGCTAGGTGCTTGTCTAATTGATCCCGTTGGATTCTAGTGTGTTTAATGTGTTGTAATGGTTTTAATGGTGTTATTATATATGGAACAACTTGTTGATAGTGTACAAAGTTCAAGCGAGTTAAGTAAAGAGTTGAAACATGAAGTGAAAGATCATGGAAATTTGCCTTGTCTTAGCAATTGTTCTTGATTCGTCGTGATGGATATTGTGTTGGTGTGTTATTGTAGGATATTTTGTAAGATTAATATGATGATATATAGATGATTTGGATGCTGGAAAACCATTTGAAAGACACCACAAAGACTTGTGTAGAAGGAGGAACGTTCAACACTTAACCAAATTTCACGATGCAATTTCTAGAGAGGTCTCGCGATGAGTTCGCGACAAGACTTCCATAGACGTCTCCAGAGCTCATAACATGAATTCCACTGATGTCTCCTGAACTTGCGATGCGACTTCCACACATGTCTCCAACTTGTGCGTCACGAGGTCCAATCCATACACGGCAAAAAAGTGCAATTTGAATCCTACGCGGCTTGGGACTTATTATCCCCTATAAATACATCTTTGTACTTGTTATTAATAATCTTGGAGCATATTGGAGAATCAAGGAGGCTGATACAACTTCATATTAAACCTCAGGATAATATGTGTCATTACAATATGCAAAGTGTATTTCAAACAAGTTTGGGTTTAATTGGATCACTTAGAGTTCAACCCAAAAAACTAGCGTTACTAGCTTGATCTAGGTGCTTGTCTAGTTGCCCGTTGGATTCTAGTGTGTTTAATATGTTCTAAATGGTTTCAATGGTGTTATTATATGTGGAACAACTTTTTTATAGTGTACAAAGTTCAAACAAGTCAAGTAAATAGCCGAAACATGAAGTGAAAGATCATGGAAATTTGCCTTGTCTTAGCTCTTGTTCTTGATTCGTCATGATGGATATTGTGTTGTTTGAACCTGTAATTCTTGTGGTGTATTCTTGTAGGATATTTTATGAGCTTAATATGATGATATATAGATGATTTGGAGGCTAGAAAATCATTGGAAAGACACCATAAAGACTTGTGTAGAAGGAGGAACGTTCATCACTTAACCAAATTTTTAGATGAAATTTCCAGAGAGAGGTCTCACGATGAAGTCGCGACACGACTTCCACAGACGTATCCTGAGCTTATGACATGACTTCTACAGATGTATCCTAAACTCACTATGTGACTTCGACACACGTCTCCAGCTTGTGTGTCGCGAGGTCCAATCCATACACAACAAAAAAGTGCAATTTGAATCCTATACGGCTTGGGACTTGTTGTCCACTATAAATACATCTTTGTACTTGTTATTAATCATCTTGGAACGTATTGGAGCATCAAGGAGGATTCTAAAACTTCATAACGTAGGTTTTTATCATTTTAATTTAGTTCATACATGTTCTTAGTCGTTAATTACCACCCTGTGATTACGATTATGACTATGCGTGGCTAAACACCCTCTTTTCGGGGTTGAAGCTGAATACATTATTACTCTTGTTTTGATTTTAGTTAATTGATTTGCTTATCATTGTTGGTTGTGTGTTCAATATTATTTTAACTATTTTGAGGCTTGATCCCCCTCAGAATAAACCCATTGTCAACTTTGTGAACTCGGGAGAGGAAATAGGGAGATAGAACATGGGATTGAACAAAGTATGGTTCGTAGTCTTTTATGAAATAAGGAATATGAATTAGTGTCTATTACAGAGATGTACTTTGATACCGTACTTGATTCAAATGTAGGATGATATCTTAAAGAACTTAATTGGATTATTACATTCCCGCTCAATGATGTAGTTGTAATGTCCATATTAGGTAATTATTAGAGGTCGGGAGACCATGATTATGCGATTACCCTATGAATCAACAACCAAGATAAGTGAATTGATGAATGAAAGTCAATAACATAGCACGATTGTTCAATGTGCTTCAACCCTGTGTTTTACTCCTATTGATTGTCCAAGATCTTTACTTTACGCACCATTTATTTTACTTTTAATTTACAAAATCCAATATCTCTTTTGGTTAATTTTGTACTACACTAATCTCAAATGTTAAATTGAAATCAAATCATTGTTGAATCAAGTCCCTGTAGAATCGATACTTGGCTTCTTGAAGGCCACTTTACTACTTGATAAGATCACATACAATTGCACGTGTGCCTAGGCACTATCACTAGTCACGACATCAAGTGATTCCTCAGATTCTTACCGAGTAGCAAGAGCATATAACCCATTCCGACCTATGATAGTACCAGAAGAAGAAACAGATGTATAAGCAACACTCCTAGGTACAGGAGCAGAAGATGAAAGAACCAAAATCTTGTTCGCTCTCAAAGCACCTTTACCAGCTGAATAGTTTCTGAGCATATGGCCTAACTGACCATATTTCAAACACCCATCCTTTCCCTCATCACAAAAACCCTTATTTAACCAACCATAAAACCATTAAAGAGGGCATGATGAGTCCGACTGAGCCCTACTAGCTTGAGATTGGGCAACCTATCCCCTAAAGTTGTCGCCACCTGACTGCTTTGGGTAGGGAGAACTAGATGTGGAGAAATAACTAGAACTCTTCCACTTCTTCTTGGGCCACTTACCACTATCCCGAACACATTGATACTGGCCACCCTACTCAGAGAACCTGAACTTCTTACCCTATCTTTCCCCTACTTCAACCTTGTTTCTCTTTTTCTTCTCCACCTGTTGCATATGAACAACCAACCTAGATATGTCCATGTCCTTGATTAGAAAAGAAGTCTTGATTTCAAGGATAAATTCCTAAGATAGTCCAAAAGTGAACTTTCTCATCCTGGCCCTTATATCAAACACCAATTTCAAAGCATACCTCGACAACTAGTGATACTTCAAGGCAAACTCCATGATGGACATTTTCCTCTATTTTAAATTAACAAATTCCTCCGCCTTCGCTTCCCTTATTCCCCGAGGAGGAAAGAAGTGGTCCAGAAAATCATTAGAGAAAGTCTCCCACAGAGAAGACTCAACAACCTCACCCCTCATTTGCTCCCATTTTTTATACCATTGGTACGCCACATCCTTAAGCTGGTAAGCAATAAAATTTTCCCCTTCCATATTAGTGGCTTGCATCACCCTTAAGATTTTCTCTATATCATCCAAGAAACCTAGGAATCCTCCTCCACCTTGACACCAGTAAAAGTATGAGGACTCATCCTCATGAATCGTTCAACCCTTGTAGCCTAAAAAGATGGAACACCAGATGCACCCCACTCAGCCTGAGCAGCTACCAAAAAACTCTACATTCGTCACCTCACCCTGAGGAGTCTAAGGAGGAATAGTAGTAACTGATGAAACTTAGAAATATTAGCGACTGGACCCCTAGACCGAGTATGGATCCCCTTAGTAGAGGGTGCCTCTTCAACATTGTCCCAGTTGGGACAAAGGAGCTTCTTTGCTACTCAGATCATCGAGGCATGATCTGAAAAGCAAAAAAGTAAGGATTAGAGAAGATTCTAGGGCTTAAACCCCTAGCTTGAATATAGAACACAAATAAGAGAAATATTTCCTAAATTCCTCATAGCCTCCCTTATGAGTGTGGCACACTACACACCCTTAAAAGAGAATCTACTCGGCATGACTTTGTAGACTCCTAATTGACCATGAACCTAAAGCTCTAATACCAACTTGACATGAAACAACTAGGGCCTTATCATAATGGGCATTCCAAGACTAACTAGGACCGAGGACCGCCCTCGTTCAACAACCCAACAAACTATACGCATACCTTGAGTCGAATGAATCCTGAAATATAATAAGATAGAGTTTTAGTACAACCTAAGATGCTAGGACAGGTCCATAAATGTGACCAACCCAAACAAGTCCAACCATCCAATACCCATTCGATAACCAAAACCATAAACCAATCAATTCATCCCATACCAAATGAGTTCCAATATATATATATATATATATATATATATATTTATATATATAATCCAAAACAAAAGAGGATAGAACAATCATAACTTCAGTCCAATGGTATCAACCCCAATACCAATGCCAAAACTAATATTGACACCACTATTGACACCACCTATTCCAACCCATAATTGTCACACAAAGGCTCTAATAAAAAGAAAATAGTATCCGGTTAGGACATGCCCCCAACCATAGCCAAAAATAATATCCACAAAATATCTCAAGTATGTAAAGATATCCATGACATGAAATAAAGCCTTCTGAAATATGGAAACTTACAACTTCAATCCAATAGTTGACCCTGAATCCAATCACTCGGTAGGAGGAGTGGAATGGTCGGTTCCTACATCGCGTGGGGATACAACCGCCTGAAGATGGGTTAGCAGGTGAATGCTAGCATGAGCTTAGGATAAGGGTAAAATAATGCCAACCTTTAAAACCATGTAAACCAATTATATGCATACAAACCATACATTTATATATAATTATGCTGGGAAAGGTAACCGGGTTTAGCATAACTTCAAAACCATTAACCTATGTATATGTAGTTTAACCATTCTAGAACCACCAACGGGCTATATAGGTCAAGTGTAACCACCTGGACAGACCCTGATACGTATAGCCACATGAACCAGAGATACCATAGGAGTAGGTGATTCCCGAGTACCCTTCACTCTCTATGATATTTATGTACAAGTATTCATAGATGATTCTCATGTACCTTGTAAGTATCATATTTAAGGTCTCCATGACCTATCCTCAAGTTAGAAAACATGAGTTTCCAGTGTCCTTTCATTGGACTCACACCTTCACGATTAGCTATCATACCCTGCCATTATTACCCAATTAAAACTATTGCCAACCATCTAAACCATTATTCCATTTATTATTAACCAAGGTTATTAGAAGGGGTATCATCATACCGACTATAGCTTGCAAGCAATGTCCATAGCCAACCTTTTATGAATAAGGGATTTCTATGTACCCATATATTACATTATTGAGTTGACTTGGGGGAATCTCATGTACCCTACAAGTGTATCATTATTAAGTTTGCTTGGGGGAATCCCAAGTACCCCACAAGTTGTTCGTTATCATGTTTACTTGGGGGATTCCCTTGTACTCCACAAGGATATTTAATTAACCATAACCATGACCACCATACATTACCATTTAACTATTCCAAACTATTTAGGGTTCCATTACCAAACCATAACATGCAATAGTTCCGTTAAAAGTCTGACAATATAGTAATGATATTCTCATAGGCATTTAGTCAGACATGTTGGGGCATAGAGTTTTCAAACCAAATTGAATTACCAAATAACTATTCTTATGCAACCAATTGTTCAAAGAACCATTAACACATTTAAATACATAACTAAAACCTAGGAAAACATAATTAAGCCATTATAACGGAAAATCCCAACATATAATTGAAAACCCAAAACCATACAATAATTGTGCCTTGAAAACATTGTATAAAATATTCCTTTAGTTAGAACTAACAATGATGGAGGAGCAAATACCTTATATTATGAAGATGGTGGAGAGAAGTCACCCATACAAGCCCCAAGAAGGTGTTTTACCCAAGAGCCTTTGAGAGAATTAAAATAGAGTTTTAAGTGTTTAATTAATTAAAAATAAGTTAATAAAACCCCAAAAAGGTGTTTTAAGTCATGGGGTCTCAAGGAGTTATAAGGGGAAATGTCTAGAATGCACCCAACTTAATTGCATAGAAAATCCTTAGGAGGGTACGACCACCCTTGCCCAACTGTACCCTAGGTTTTGAGTGGTACCCTAGACTCAAACCCTAGACCTCACCTTAGGCCTCCATACTGTCCATCATACGACTATCCAAACCAAACTGTACCCAAGCATATGACCTATATGCTTGACCCATACCCATAACAAGATTGAATCAAAGGAGATTTGACACTGTTCAAGATATGAGATAATGGTATGACTCGTACCCTATCTTACGGCTCATGGTGAGCCACTCATACTCAGATCTAAGTTAAGTTACTAAGTTTTAGCTCAAGTAAAGGAAGAACCAAACCAAATGACCTATTACCTACCACACGACTCGTACCCCAAGTCGTACCCACACCAGAAAACAATCCAACGCACCAACCAACACTGGTTAAGGTATGACCAAGACCATACCAACCATACCCCATCATACGACTAGTACCCTCTAGTCGTATATGTCCAGAACCCTAAAATCCAAGAAATTTTCTAAGGTTCCAAAACCTAGGGTATTTAAATTCAACATATTATTGTTCAGTTACATATTTATTTACTTGGTCATTTTATCAATTTAAATTCCTCAGTCCCATGCTTAGTTTATACTCTTATGCTTAGCATATATAATATAGTGCATATCTCATATGCTCAGTACATTTAAAGTATTAATCGCATACTTACTTTTGTACTATATTGTATGATAATATAGGTTCAAATGCTTGCAATCTAGCTCATGATTAGTATGATTCCACAACATCTCTACAACAGAGTTTGGTGTGTCCTTATCATTCAAGAACTAGTTTTTAGTATCTTTATTATATTATTATTTCAACTTCAGACAGTTAGGGTTAGCTGGGGCTTTGTCCCAACAACTCATCTTAGTAGAGGCTTTCAGACAGAAAGACTAGTGTTTTCAACTTTATAGTTTTTCTAGATGTTTTCCATATTAATGTAGTGTTGGATTTCCTTTGCCTATCTTTATATTACTCAGACTTTTAGCTTCTACTCAATATTATTCATTTTATTGTATTAGTCTAATGTCATTCTAGACAATGTGTTAGCTTAAAGTCACTTATGAATCAAAGCACCATGTTATAAACAGAGGGTAGTCTCGAGTCGTGATACTCATACCTTTTTCCTATTTAATTTTCGGATGATGTATTTTCCATGATAGTTTATCTTATAAATCACATGCAAACTCCTATCCTATCGAATATATCACCATTTGATAAATTATATTTAAAGCTCCAAATTATAAATTTTTAAAAGTATTTGGTTGTGCTTGCTATCCTTATACTTCTCACAAGCTTGCTTTTAGTTCCTTTCAATGTATCTTTAGGGTATAGTTCAAATCATAAAGGTTATAAGTGACTACTCTCTTTTCCCATACACCACTTCAACTTATGTCACCATTGTACTTATTCATCTTCTACATGCTTACCTATGTTAAATATAGTTACCCGATGCAGTACTCCTTAATCCAGTAATACACTTCCCCTGCCAACTTCTCCTAAGCAACCTTACCCTCATCTATTCTCTCAAAATTCCATATTATGTATAAATAGATTATTTGAGTTACCTTTGCTCATGCACAATCAACCCTCTTAACAAATTCCTGAGTCAAATTCTTTGATCAAAACTAAATCTAAAACCTCAAATTATACTCATCATCACATGATTACAAGATTCAAAAGTAATGTAATTAAACCTCAAGTCAACCTCTTCACCAAATACCCACTTCCAGATTTATCTCTTCCAACCGAGTCAACTTATTTTACTTAGGAAAATAAAGATCAAAATAGAGGGATGTTATGTTAAAGGAATACAATGATATCATTCAAGATAGAACTTGGACCCTTGCACCCGAATCCAACAGCAAGAATATTGTCGGTAGAAAGTGGATTTTTAAACTCAAACTTTATCTGAATGAGTCTATGAAGCACTACACAACTTTTCTAGTTGTCAAGGGATTTAATATGGAAGTTGTAATTAACTACTATGACTTATATATTCTTGTCGTGAATTCTACCATAATTAGAGTTATTTTAACTTTAGCTTGGTGAAAAAGATGGCCTTTTTGCCAAATTTACATCAAGAATTTATTTTTACATGCCAAGTTACAAGAAGAGGTATATATGTCTCAGCCTACTAGATTTATTGATCCATAGCTCCCTAATCATGTGTGTTCTTTACATAAGGCATTGTATGGTTTCAAACAATCCCCTGGGGCTTTGTTTGAAAAGCTCAGTTTGACATTACTTTGCCTTGGATTCTGTAGCTCTAATTCAAATACTTCACTATTCATTTGTCTATGTGGTTCAAGCATTACAATCGTGTTAGTTTATATGAATGACCTTATGTCACCAAAAGTTTTACTAAATTCAAGAATACTCTTATTTTGAAGTTATCCTTTGAATTTTCTTTGACTAATCTAGGTGTCACACCCCAAAAGTCCCTAAAGCATTATCTTAGACTGAGAATAAAACATAACAACAAAGTCAAAACTTTTGTGTTAATATAACTTACTCTATGAGTTGTAGAGTGAATCAATAAGTCGAGAAATAAATCATGGTAGTCAAATAATAGTTCATTCCTGTACCTATGACTCAAACCATGAGTAGTGGTTTGATAGTATGAGTCATTGTGAGGCTTATTCTTAGTAGTTGAACCAAAAGTATAGAAAAGATAAAATCCTTTCGGGAGGTCATGGTTCCACTTTATGACTCATAGGTTAGGACCATGTCTCGTGGATAATACTCCTGGCCAATCCATTCAGGGTCCTTATAGACACAACGACTCATCATATGAGTCATCATTAGATACCATGAGTCGTGGTAAGACCCTTAAGGTTTGACTATCTAGAAATTTAGATAGTTTTCTCAAGGGTAAATTTGTAATCTTCCACCCTTTTTGCTCCTAAACTACATTGTTTAGGGTTATGTTAAGTGGGATTAAAGGTAATTAGTTGACCTTTTCCCTTTATTCCATTAGTAGCACTTAGTAAGTTTAGAAAAGAAGCAATTGAACTCTCTCAAGGTAGGCTTAGGGGTCTTCCTCGAAACTTTAGAGATTCAATCCCTTAGAACAAATCATTGGACTTTAGGTATATGGGATTTAAATAATAGGTAACCGTTCACCCCTTTTTCCTAAAAATCTTCAGCTAAACATCAGAATTTATGGTTTACAATTCTAAGGTTCATACGTAGTTTATGAATTTCCTTCTTTTTTAGTACGTACATATTTTCCATGATTTTGATACTATATAGTATATGTTTCTATTATTTTTTTTGTATTTAGTATGACATAGAGTTTCATGATTTACTACTTAGCCCAATTTTATTATATTTTCACATGATTTAGCTTTCCTTTAGAAATTTGGCATATTATGAAAACTCGATCCTATAACTTAGTAAATTAAGCAAGAATAAACATGATCAATTTTTTAGTTATACAATCTTTCATAAATTATTTATAATAATTAGGTTCTAACTTAACTTTTAGAACAACTGTCTTACATGAGCTATTAGTTAAATCATTTTGGGAGTAGTGCTTAGCACTGAGTTGGACTAGGGTTCTACTTTCTTCTAAAGTCCCAAAATTATGTGCCACTGTAGGTTCATTTAGCCTTCTCGTTGGGCATCAGTTTAATGATCATGCTAGTCATTACTTTATACTCTAATAAGGTATACTGGGTCCTCTAGATAAAGCATATATAAGGGACTCCACGTTACTTCACGTGGTCAGTTAGTAGAGTTCCCCACAGGCTTAGTTCAATACTTTTGCATGACCTATACTTTCAGCTATTTTATAAATAATTATTGATATCAGATTTTACATTAATATTTTAGTATATATGCTTTTGAGTCATTGCATTACAACCCAGTATGTTATTTATTTTTTCTCTCAATTTGCAATCAATACAGTTTTATAACATATGATATTTTCAATATGTTTAGCATTTATAGTGCATATCTCATATGGTTAGTACATTCAAATACTGATCGTATACTAAATTTTCATTATATCATATTATGATATAGGTTTGGATGCTCAATTTTAACATCACAGCTAGTACATTTCAATACCGCCTTAGTAACTACCAGTGGTGAGTCCTTATCATTTGATGACATGTATTCATTATTCTTTCTTTAGTATTTTAAATTTTAGTATTTATAGTTAGATAAGGACTTGTCCCATCATTTTGTCAGTAGTAAAGGCTTTTGAAACATAAATTTAGACATTTCAGCTTTTTAGTTTATTTCATTTCAGGATTTCCTTTAAGATTTGGCTTATTTCAGAGATTATAAGATTTTTTCAAACATTTATATTTTTAATCGGTTTGGCTTCCTCTCAGTTTTATCTTTATTGAATTCTTAGTATTATGCTATGTAATGGGTTAGCTTGGAGTCACTTATGACTCTAAGCACCATGTTATATATAGGGTGTAATCTCGGGTCATGATACTAGGAGAGTTGAATTATTTTTTAGGTATTGAGGTTACTTCTTCTCCTACTATGTTAGTATTATTTAAACAGAATATATTATAAACCTTTTGCAAAGAGCTCATATGAATGGTACAGGACCCATATCAACTCCTATGGTTAGTAGGTTTTAACTATCCAAGATTGGAAGTACTCCCTCTGAAGATCTGGTACTATATCAAAGCCTAGCCGAGGCTTTTTAATTTATCAATATTACTAGACCAAATGTATAGTATTTTGTTAATGGATTATCCCAATTTATGCATTCTTGTCCTATTGGTCATTTTAAAGTAATAAAATTAGTGTCGCGTTATTTGAAAGGGACTAAGCCTCTTGGATTACAACTTTGACAGCCTCCAACATTACTTGTAAATGGCCCCTCTAATGTGTATTAGGAAAGTTGTCTTGATGATTGATGATCCACTCATGATTTTTTTTATTTTCCTAAGGCCTAATTTTGTATCATGGTGTTCCAAGAAACAAAGGGTTATTGCACTATCTAGTATTGAATCTAAATATCGAGTCCTAGCTATTGTATATTGAGATTACATGGTTAAAACATATTTTACAAGAATTAAATGTTCCTTTGTCTAAACCTTGTAAGCTCCAGTGTGAAAACTTATCTATTACTTACCTTACTATCAATCTATTTTTCATGATCATATAAAGCACATTGAGTTGGATTTTCATTTTGTTGGAGATAAAGTTGCTTCTAAGGATCTAGATGTTGGTTATATAAGCTCAAGAGATTAAGTAGCTGATACATTAACTAAAAGTTTGCCAGCCCAAATTTTTTATTCCTTTGTTACAAGCTCATTGTTTCAACATCAAATTGTTGCTTGTATGGGGATGTTAGGTTATCAAGTAATACTATATAAGGACAAATAAATTTTAAATATTTAATATAGTTATTGTAGATAGAGTCTAGTACTCTTTGAGTTATTTAGGACTCTTAAGTCCTCTCTCAATTGTACATTTAAATATCAGATGTATCACTCAAAAGAATTAGTCATAAAATATAAATTCAATCTAAACTCTTTAGAGACATGCATATTAGCATTGTCCTTAAGGATATTTTATCCGATGTGGGTGTATCTTTCAGAATTCAATAAGCTTATCTCGAATAAACTAAGATTCAGAATCTAACAAAGTTTAGATTGATGAAAACTAACAAAAGGGAAATCAAAAGAGCAAGAAATTCATATACTAAAATCAAAAGAGGAAAAAAGTCACAAATGATTTTTTCACTCCCTTCTACTCTCTCTATTTTCCACTAGCATTTTAGGAAAATTTTGATAGGAAAATATCATGTCAAAAACATCTACCATCATGTGAAAACAAGAGTTGAGAATAGTAGTGAATAATTATAAATACAATTGATTTCACCAAATTAATTTTTTGCTAATGCATCAATTATGTTTGACCAAAGAAGTAATGACAAATGAATTTTATCTTTTAAGGCTAATAAAAAGTGATTATCTCTTTTGACAAATATTTATAGCAAATATAATTAAAAAGAATAATTCCTATTCTTTTGAAATATTAAAATAGTACTTTCTAACAATCCCCCAAATATCTGAATAATAATAATTATTAAATATTTTGATGGGTTTCGATTTATAAGTACAATGCATTGAATTTGATGTATCATAAAATATTAAGTATACCTATATAAAATAAGATTAAACTTAGAAAATAGTTGGTAAAGTTTAGAACTTCTATGAATGATCTTAGACGTATTTGTACATCCGCTTATCGTATTTTACCTACGTTTATCTTTATTTTGAGATGATATTTTCTTATAATCTTATGTTTTGATGTATATATACGTGATAGTGAGATAATAAATTTGATTAGATGCTTTGTAGGAGAAATTTGGTAGAAATCAACCCAAGTACGGTACTGAGAAAGGTTTGAGATTTGAGACTTTGGATGAGATTTTGGACAAGTTATAGAGTGGTGCTATAGATGGATCATTGCCCCAATCCCTAAACTATGAATAAGACATTAAATTTTTATCATTGCACTGAGTGTGGCACTTTACCTAGGCTAAAAATCTAGATGTACCAAGGTAGCAACACATACACACTGCCTCTGTAGAAAAACTACAAACAAACAATAATTGGGAAGTCAGGTGAATTGAGTGAGGTGCCACACCAGGTTGTGTCCCAAAGTGGAACTTTGGGTCTCTTACTATCAAACCCAACTAGGATTAGGAGTTATTTCCTAGCACTATATATATCACCCCTTAATGTTATTATTTGGGTTTGTTACTTTTTAGCAAGCATCAAGAGAAAAGAGAGATTTCACCATTAGGTTTCTATTATTCTTAATGATTTTAGTCATTACTTTGCATGAAAACATCAATAATTTGTATTTTTTCTTAGTCATGAGTGGCGTAAAATACTTATTCTGTGGTTATGGCTAAAAGCAGAAATGCTTACTGGATTATTAAATTTACGAAAATAGTTTATAAACATAGTTGTTCGTATATTCTTAATTATACTATTTTGAAGTTTGTCCAACATTAGAATACATCTATAATTTGTAATAACCCTCTAGGTAATTTCCTTTATTTATGTGAATTTATGGTATTTTTAGCCATTCCATAGCTGCTACAAGTAATTTATGACTTGCTAGAACTTTCAGTTCAGTTATCAGACAGTTCATTTGGGTTTTGGGATCATTTATCAATTTTGGAGCTTTTGCTATTAAGAAATTGGTCTCGTATAAACCTTCTAGTAAACAACCACATATAAGAATTTTGATAGCCCTTTTAGCTCCAGAATATTGATTTTAGGCTGGAGGGACCCTTGGTTTAGGTCTTAAGGCTTTCAGACTCATTTTGGGCTATTGAGTGGATTCTATGAAAAATAAAAACTATTGGTGTGGGCCTCATATTTAGTTGAAATGATCTTGTATAAATGTTTTAATGGTTTCATTGAGTTTGGAAGGTTGAATTTGATATGGTATGATAGTTCATTTCTGAGCATGAGTTTTTAATTAAATTTTGAGCACCGAATCTGAGTCTATTTTGGACATGGCAAAATCTGGGCCTGATATCTAATTTGACCACTTTAGTGGTTAAAGTGCCATTTTAGTGTCATTTGATTTATCAAACTTGAGCCGCTTTAGAGGCCTTGGCTATGTGGTTGAGGTACACTTTAGCGATCAAGGACTGCTTAAGCAAACATCACTTTAGCATCTATACACGACTGCTTTAGTGATGCCCACATCCATGTTGCATGGTCAGTTTAGCAGACTTGTGCTGCTTTAGCAGACAATTAGTTGCTTTAGCGACACTAGGGCATTGTTAAATCCCCTTTTCTTCATTTGATTTTCCTTATTTTTCCACTATTTCAGACGATTTTAGTGAGCTTGAAAAGAGGAAATAGTAGGGAGTCATCCATTGGAGCTAAGGTAAGTTATCCTAACACTTCGTGGTTATTTTCCATTATTTTTCTTATAAATTTCCATCTATTTTATTGTAAATCTTAGAATTTAGGTCCTCAAATCCCTAGATCTTAGGGACTGATTTGGGATACATTTATGCACCAATTGTGCTCTACTTTTGAGCACACATTCCTTGTAATTTGATGGACCTCATGATGGATTCTATTTTTTATTCTATTTACGAGCCCCACAGTCCTGTTCTTGACCCAAAATTTAACCTAACCTTTTATATAGCAATATGGATCTTATTCTACTGCTAATAACATATAGATACTATTTTGATAGCATGGAGGCATTTTGAGTTCATAGGGTGAAGATGGATGATTTGTGAATGACTCAAGGACGTGCGGTTCGACATAGAGGTTGGCTTCGAGCTAATCTTCTTTATGTTATAGTGTATGATATATGTTTTATAATAGTTAATGATGCTAGGATATGATTATGGGCAGGATATCATGACTTAGACTAATCTATGAGTTTAGTGATAAAAAGGTGAACTAACCCTTAAGATGAAATGTGTGTTATAGTGATAGAAGACTATCACCATGACTTTCCCTCTCATTCATAGAGATAAAAAAGTGAGCATTAATCCAGCTACCGCTATCCTTTAGAAACCAAAAGATTATAAGCTTTTAACCATTGTTGATTTTAAGTATCCCTTAATATAAGGTCTATTTCTTGACAAAGTGAATTGGATCATAGTTCTCCCCAGATTATGGTATACCTTTATGCTAGTATTATACTTTTGGGCATGACACAATGGTTATGATAGTAGTTGGACTCCAGATAAGTATTTTATTTTTATAAAGGACGTGACTTGGGTCTATAGAGGCTTGCCCACTTGTGCTTGTATCTTTTGGATACTGGTGATACCATGCATAGGCTTTGGTATATTCATGCTAACTTAGTGGTACAATTCAAACTAAATCATGATTTTACTACTATTTTCTAAAAAGGGGATTCATCTCTCCCTTTCTAGTTTTAAATAAATTCTTTTATAAAGGGAATCTTACCACCTTAATGGATTATTTATTAGATTTTGGAATAAAAAATGATGTTTTAGAAATTAGAGCAAGATTGGCTTTGATCCATAGTAATATCCTGATTTTGATCCATGACATTACCACTCTTTTGCTACTATTATTTACTTCGATCGTGTGTAATGACCCTTCAGGTCATTTTTTTTTTTTGGAATTTTAGCCCCAAATAATTTATGACTTGCAAGAGGTGGTTGTTCAGTAATCAACCAATTCATCTGGTCTTTACAGCTAATTACATGTTTTAAGTCTTAGTTGGTAAGGATTGGCTATGGGAAAACATTAGTTTAATAATCTCATATGCCAATTCTAATAGTTCCATCTGCTCTAGAATATCAAATTTAGGTTAGGGGACTTTTAGTTTGGGTTCTAAGGCTGTCAAACTCATTTTGTGCTATAGATCGGAATTTGATAAAAATGGCCCATGGGTATGGGGCCTATATTTCATCAAAATCACCTCAGATAACGACTTTTAGTATGTCATTGTGTCCAAAATATTAAATGTGATAGGGTAGCATAGTTCATTTATGTTCATAACATTCTAGATGAATCCCCAGTGGTCGGTGGAGACTTGGAATTTTTCAAGTACCAAATGGCGCACCACTTATCTGGTGCATCCACTAAAGTACCTTTTGGGTTTCTTTAGCATATTTCGCTTAAGTGGTCAGTCGATCACTTAAGCTTCTAGTCAATTGCTTAAGCAGTCAAGCTTGCCAAATAGGCCACTAAAGCAAAGCCTAGTCTGCTAAAGCGAAAGCCGCTTAAGTAAATGTACGTCACTTTAGTGGAAGATGTAGGATCAATGGGTACCACTTACGTGGTACTTAGCCTATTTAGTGGTGACTATTTAAGCGGTCAAGTGGTCGCATAAGCGACACCTGAGAGGACATTAAATGCCTATTTTGCCTAATTTTCACCTTATTTTCTCATAAGTCTCGAGAGTTAAACTCTTAGAGAATATGGGAAATTGAAAGAGTAATTATAGGGAAATTTTAGGGCATTCATGAGCTTGGATTAATCATATCTTTGTTGAAATCTTTGTAAGTTTTTGTTGAATTCTTGGATATTCTTAACTTTAATCCCAAAATCCCTAGATTCTTTGAGACATGTTTAATTTGCATAATTACAATTATTACTTCTCTTGAATAAACTCTCTGGGATTTTGGGGGCTCGCATTGGGTTATTTACTTTATTCTCACTTACTGAATTATTGGGCTAGTTACGTAGAGATAGCTATGCTTTTTCTTTATTGTTATTATCATGACTATTTGTTTTTAGTATTTAGAGCATTATTCTAGGTTTAACCTCTTCTCTTAGCTCAGAATTACTTATCTTGCATTTTATTATGCTTATATTATGTAATACCCTACACTTTTCCTAGCTTAAATTCATTCCTAGAATATTAAGAAATATTTTCCAAAATAAAGAATATATATTTCATGTGGAATTTTCCAGATTTAGACCTCCCATTGTGTGGAAAATTGAATAAGCTTTTCATCGATACCAAATTTGCCTAAATTTAACAGGCGGTTGAGAAGTTATGGCATTTTTAAGTTGACAGAGTGCCACCTAGGCACTCAGCGCGTCACGGAGAAGGCAAAAATGAAAATCGTCAATTCCAGTGGACCTCCGCAATATTGTCATATCGTGGAGTGATCCATTTTACCATTTGTTAATTTCCAGCAAGCCTACGCGATGTTTGCGCATCGCGTCGAAGGCCCAATTGGCAATTCAAAGGGGAACCACGATGGCTACGTATCATGTAGTCTGCCCATTTCTCAATTATCCAATTCCAGTAAGCCACTGTGATTATGGCGCGTCGTGGTGGCCAGCCAAATCGAAAAAATATTGCATTTTTCAATTCCAACTTAAAGTTTAATAGGGTATTTTGGTCAATCCCCAAGGCCTTAATCCATCCAAAACATGGGATTAAGCATATTCCTAGCACTTTATACCCAATTTCATCCATTCTCTCTCAAAGAAAAACCCTAGAGCTCTAAGGCTTCTTCTCTAAGAAATCAAAATCCTCCATTGATTCTTCAAAATATCTTAAGATTGAGGATTTCCAAGGTAAGATAATCAAGACTCCATCTTTAAAAACTCAAATAGGAATCAATAATTCAAGTTTCTTCATCTAATCGTCAATCAAGTTATGTGGAGTTTATGAACAAGGATCTTCTTCCATTCTTGTGCCCAAAACCAAGCTTTTGTCATATGATTTTGAATGATTATTCATGAAATTTGAATTACGGTTCATACCCATTATTGCTCTTTGCAAGATTTTGAGATTTCAAGTGTTTTAGAAGTTGAATTGCATGTCCATTTTCATATTTTCATACCTATTGTAGTAATTTACAGATTTTGAGATGAATTATCATTGTTTTCAATATCAAGCATGATTATGTAATACCCCACATTTTGGACAAGAATTAAAATCTGTTATTCCTATGCGTAAACGTTTCAAAAGCCTCGAATCATATGTAAATTTAGTGTGTTAATCAATTATGTAGTATGAGAATCTATTTGAGCATGAATTTAGATCATATAGGTCCCCTAACTCAAGTACAAGTTGAAAGCTTTCCTATCGTTCAAGTTTTAGTGAGTGTCAAAACTTAGGTCAAATTCAATTGACCATAACTCGTTTTATATGATAAACTGGGTGGCTTACTATATATCAAATGAAAGATGTTTGAACTAGCTTTCCGACGATACCAATTTCACCCAAATTCGATATCGGAGCAAGGAGTTATGCCTATTTTACTCCAGCATGTCAGGCTGGAAAACTGGTGACGACATTTTGTGACAAGCCGTCACGGCCGTGACGGCCTATCAGCAATGTTGTCAGACCTGGAAAGATTTCTGACCCTGGTGATGAAATTTTGTGACAAGCCATCACGTTCGTGACGGCCTATCACCAATGTCGTCAACCTTAACCCGAAACTCAAAATTTCACCCTTTTCTGATGACCTTTTTGGACGACGTCATCACATTTTGACGAGATTTTTGATGATGCCATCAGGCTTAGGTAGAATCCAGCTTCTGTGTGATGACATTTTTGATGGCCTATCATATTTTGACACCTTATCACGAATATCGTTATCTTTTTTTTTCCAGAACTTGAGGGATGTTTTAGTAAGGGTATTTTGGTCTTTTCCCTTCACTTCCCACGACTTATAACCCTCAAGGAATGTATTATCTTCCATTCTCTTTAGTTAAACATCTTAAAAAGTTCTCTCACACACTTTCAACCACAAGATTAGGGTTTCCTCTCAAGATCATCTCCTCAAGAACAAGAACATTCTCTCCCAAAGGGGTTAAACCCTATTTAAGAAAAATCAATAGCAAGCCTAAGGATTTCTTCAAGAACCTTCAAGAAACATTAGATCTTTTTCAAGATCAAGATTTAAGGTATGCATAGTGTTCATCCATGGGTCCCTTTCATCCATGCAGCTCAAGAATCATGTTTTAAATTATAAATTATGATTTCCTTGTTGTTTTATGACTATATTCATGTTAATGATTGTTGTTTGGATTCAAGGTTGTGTCTTGATGTGTTTTTCATGAATCATGTGAATAGGTTAGTTGGAAACCCATGAATTTGGGCGTTTTAAGATTTCTAAATTTTTTAAGTACACCTATGCTCAATATTATGCATGCAAGGTGTTTGATAAAATGCTTAGGATGCTAGAAATTCATGTTTACATAGTTCCATGATATCTAAATGACAAGTTCATGTTAGCTATATACTTTAATATAAATTCCATGCTATTGATGTGTTGCTATTGTTGTGGTATGAAGCATGTATGATAATGGAGATATACTATATATACATGAAATATATCCATGCACTCCCTACCATGCTTAAGATGTTGAAGAACTACATGAAGTATAATATCCCCTACTTATGACAATGTGAATTGTGGACTCCAATCTTATGATCAAGTCAGTCATGTTGTGTTTGTTTCCTTCCATTGAGTCCTGGGGGTATTCGTACCCGAAAATATAGCTGTGTGCCTAGAGCCATGTTATTTTATCACGATACTCTCAGTCAAGCCATGATATATAGAATTCAGTCAGTCATATGACTCAGGAAAATACAGTAACCTCAGTAATCTCAGTAGTTCAGTAATCTTAGTGATCTCAGTAATATCTATAACCTCAGTATTCAAAGTCAATCTCAGTAACTTCAGTAATCTCAACCAGTCCTCAAAAATTAGTACATTCCATCAGTCATCGGAATCTAGTAAACTTAGTTTAGCTCTGTTAAACAATACCACTAGTATCAATCTAGTTAATCAGTATCAGTTCAGCAAATCAGTTCAGTTAATTATTTAGTTCAGCCCTGTTATTCAGTTCAGTGTCTTTCAGATGGGAATTGGATTCAGCACCGAGCGAACCTAGGGATGGGGGCTCACCCGCTAGAATAGGACTGAGATCCCTAGAAGCAATCCTTAAGTTCCAGAACTACATTGCTAGCGTAGGTACGAGATGCCATCCGTTAGATAGGACTGACATACTCAGGGGTCACCCGTTAGCACATTTATATATATAGGACTGATCCTAGGAGTCACTCGCTAGATTAGGACTGACTTCACAGCAGATGTCTTTACTGGTGGCGTGGTACTAACACCCTTCTAGTCAGGGCAGAGATTGGACCCCAGTCAGCTTAACTTGGGGCATGTTGGTTAGATGAACACATCCCATAGTTTTAGTTACAGATTCAGGACTGTCAGATACAGTCAACTCAGTTTAGTAGTACAGATTTATTACTATTAGAGACCATCAACCCTTATCATTATAAATAGACTTCAAGATCACCTATTAGACAGGACTAATCTCAACTATAGTTAAATAGTATCAGAATCATTAGATGTAAAGATCACCCGCTAGATAGGACTGATCTCAGACTAATTCAAATCATCCTTATTATCAGTATACTCATGATCACCAGCTAGATAGGACTGATCTTAGATTTAGTTACTCCAAGTAGAATAAAACTCAGATAGTTCCATCAGAACTTAGACTGTCAGTTACAGTCGCTCAGTATCAGTTACATTGGTTAGGCCGATTATCATAGTTATATCAGTTTTTTTAACTCATGTATCAGTTATATCAGTTATTAGAATTCATGATATCAGTATTCAGCTTCAGAACTGTCAGACGCAGTCAACCAAACCAGTTCTTCATAATTTGAACTGTCAAAAATAGTCGTTCATCTATTCAGTATCTCAGTATCAGTACCTCATGTTGTCAGTATTCAGACTCAGTAGTCAGTATCTCTACGAGTTCAGTTACAGTTATGTATGCATGTATGTATTCTCACGTTCATATTAGTCAGCATTGTTCATGCATATAACCCCTTGCATTTAGCCTACCTCACTCATATACTCAGTACATTCAGACGTACTGACGTATTTGCGCTATGGTGCTTTCTCTTATGTTACACCATAGGTTCAGAGGCATGAGCTCCAGATCAGCAGTAGCATTCCAGTGTTCTGAGTTTGCTGCGAGCCTTTCTCATTCGAGGATGATATAATTATTGCTATATTTACTATTTAGTTGCTAGATAAGGTTAGTTAGAGACATGTTCCTTCAACTCCTTATTTAGTTCAGTTAGAGACTTTCAGACTAGATGTCAGATTAGATATTCAGATCTCATTATTTTCAGTATTTATGACTTGTTTTGGTATTGTTATACCTTTTTCAGATATTTTGTTATCAGGCGTTTATTCAGTTTGAACCTTATGGCCTTTCATGTTCATGTTTCCATATTTTATGATATATTATGTAGTATACATATAAAAATATTAGTCATGGGTTAGCCTGTGGTCCTTCGGGGTCATGAGCATCGTGTAGGATTCCGGTTCAAAAAATTGGGGTATATTAGCATATGATTGGGTAGTGATATGGAAGAATGGTAGAGGTAAGGATGTCGTTCCTATGAGTTGGCAGGTATTTCAGGATGCTTTTCTAGATAGGTTCTTCCTACGTGAGATAAGCGAAGCTAAGATAGAATAGTTTGTGAATTTGAGGTAGGGCTCGATGATAGTGAAAGCGTATTGCCTTAAGTTCAATCAGTTGTCTAAGTATGTCCCTGATACGATGGTTGATCCTAGGGCTAGTATGAGTAAGTTTGTTACTGGAGTGTCTTGCTTGGTAGTCAAGGAGTGTAGGACTTCCATGGTCACTGGAGACATGGATCTTGTGATATTGATGATGACTGCTCAGCAGATTGAGAAAGAGAAGTTGAAGGGGAGAGATAGAAATAATAAGAGGGCCAGAACAGGACAATTTGAGTATAGTCAGAATAGGTCTCAAGGAGAAAATTATTTGTAGTTTTAGAATCATTCATCTATGCCAGCACTATGTTCAGCTAGTTCTCCCACTCCTAGAGGTATACTGGATGAGTGAGGTAAGTCTTCTATTTCTAGATTTCATAATAGTGTAAGTGGAAGACCTCATTATCCTTCTTGTGCTAAGTGTGGTAGGAATCATCCCAATGAGTACTTGGCTGGTAAGAACGGTTGTTTTGGTTATGGTAAGTCAAGTCATGGAATTAAAGAGTGCCTGTATATTAAGCAGGGAAATAGAGATGATCATCCCCAGACTCAGACTGCTAGTACACCAGCTCCTTTAGGTTGCCAGCCGCTTCTCAAGGCGTATCATATAGTATTAGTGACGGTCAGTGCCAAAATCGATTTTATGCTTTACCATCTCATCAGGAGTAGAAGAATTCACAAGATATTGTTACTGGTATACTTTGTGTCTTTCATTTTGATGTTTATGGTTTTTAGACCTCGGGTTGAGTTTCTATTATGTGACCCCATTAGTTACAGTAAATTTCGAGATAAGTTATGAAAATATCCCTGAGCCTTTCTTGGTTTCTACCCTAGTAGGTGGTCAGTTGTTGCCAAATAGATCTATAGAAAGTGTCTTGTCTCTGTATTTCATAAAATCATGTTAGCAGACCTAATAGAGTTGATATAGTTGACTTTAATCTTATTCTTGGTATGGATTGGCTCCATTCTTATTATGCATCTATAGATTATCGCACTCGAGTGGTGAATTTTTAGTTTCCAGATGAGCCAGTCTTTGAGTGGAAAGGTAATTCAGTGTCTCCTAAATATCATTTCATATCTTATCTTAAGGCCCAAAAGTTGATCTCCAAAGGGTGTATCTATCATCTTGTTCGAGTTAAATACACTAAGTCTGAGACTCTGATAGTTCAGTCAGTCAGTGTGGTTAGCGAGTTTCCTGATATTTTTCCCAAAGATTTGCTAGGGGTACCTCCCGATAGGGAAATAGAATTTGGTATTGACCTTCTTCGAGATACTTAGCCTATTCCTATACCTCCATATCGTATGGCTCCCCCTGAGCTTAAAGAGTTGAAAGAGAAACTCAAAGATCTTTTAGATAAAGGTTTAATAATGCCTAGTGTTTCTCCATGGGGCGCTCTTATCTTGTTTATGTGAAAGAAGGATGGTTTTTTGCGTATGTGCATTGACTATCATAAGTTTAATAAAGTCAAAATCAAAAATAAATATCCTCTTCCTAGAATCAATGACTTCTTTGATCAACTACAAGGTGCAAGTTATTTCTCAAAAATAAACCTTAGATTCGGCTATCATCAACTTAAAGTAAGGGAATATGATATTCCAAAGACAGCTTTCAAAACCCGTTATGGTCATTTTAAGTTTCTAGTTATGTCCTTCGGACTAACAAATGCCCCAATAGCTTTCATGGACTTGATGAATAGAGTGTTCAAACAGTATTTAGACACATTTGTCATAGTCTTTATCGATGATATTATTGTCTATTCTTGTAGTGAGGATGATCATGCAGACCATCTTAGAATTGTATTGTAAACCCTCAGGGATCACCAATTATTTGCCAAGTTCAGCTAGTGTAAATTTTGGCTAATTTTAGTAGCTTTCCTTGGTTATATTATTTCCAGTGAGGGTATTAGAGTTGATCCCCAAAAGACAGAAGGTATAAGAAATTGTCCTAGCCCCATTTCCTAGTCAGACATTAGGAGTTTCTTGGGTCTAGCTGGTTATTGTATACTTTTGTTGAGAGCTTCTCATCTATCGCTTCTCTTATGTCTAGATTGACCCAAAAAAAAGTTAAGTTTTAGTGGTTAGATTCTTACGGAAAGAGTTTTTTGGAGTTAAAGACTCAACTCACTTCAGCCCCAGTTTTAGCATTACCTGATGATACAAACGGTTTTGTTGTTTATTATGATGCCTCTAGAGTTGGTTTAGGTTGTGCTTTGATATAGATGTGTAGGGTCATTTCCATTTCTCTAGACAACTTAAGCCTCATGATAAGAATTACCCAACCCATAATCTTGAGTTAGCCACTATTGTGTTTGCTTTAAAAATCTGGAGACATTATTTGTGTGGGGTGTATATTGATGTGTTCACGGATCATAAAAGCTTACAGTATGTGTTTACTTAGAGAAAGTTGAATCTCTATCAGAGAAGGTGGTTAGAATTGTTAAAAGATTATATATGAGTGTGTTGTATTATTCGGACAAGGCCAATATAGCGGCGAGCGCCCATAGTAGACTGTCTATGCAGTGTTACCCATGTGGAGAATGATAAGAAGGAGTTAGTTTGGGAAGTGCATTGATTTGCTAGATTGTGTGTTAGGTTGGTTGATTCAGTTGAAGGGAATGTTTGGGTCCATAGTAGTTCCCTAGTTTTGGAGGTGAAAGAGAAGCAAGATGAGGATTCTAGTTTGGTCAAACTAAAGGAGTAGTCAAAGACCAAAAGATAGAGGTTTTCTCCCAAGAGAGAGATGGTGTGTTGAGATACCAAAGTAGATTATGTATGCCTTGTGTTGATGATTTAAGGCAACAGATTATGGTGAAAGCGCATGGTGCACGTTATTCTATCCATCCTGGAGCCACCAAGATGTACCGTGACTTATAGGAAATCTATTGGTGGAGTGGTATGAAGAAAGATATATCAGAGTTTGTAGCTAAGTATGCAACTTATCAACAGGTTAAGGTAGATTACCAAAGACCTAGTGGTGTGTTGCAAGAGTTTGGTATCCCCACTTAGAAGTGGGAAGAGGTGAATATTAATTTTGTGACTGGTTTACCCCATTCGCGTCGTCAGCATGATTTGATTTGGGTTATACTAGACAGATTGACTAACTCAGCGTATTTTTTTCCAGTTCACACGTCTTAAACGACTGAAGATAATGCTAAGTTATATATCCGAAAGATAGTCAGATTACATGGAGTTCCTTTGTCCATCATCTCAGATAGGGGTACTCAGTTTACCTCTCAGTTTTGGAGAGCCTTTCAGAAGGGTCTTGGTACCTAAGTTTATCTTAGTTCATCTTTTCATCCACAGACAGATGGTAAGGCATAGAGGACCATTCAGACATTAGAAGATATGTTGAGGGTATGTGTTCTTGATTTCAAAAGTAGTTGGGATGATCATTTACCATTGATTGAGTTCACTTATAATAACAGTTATCATGCTGGTATTCAGATGTCTCCGTTTAAGGCTCTTTATAGGCGAAGATATATATCTCCAGTTGGATGGTTCAAAGTAGGTGAGGCCGCTTTGATTGGTCCAGACATGGTTTTTGAAACCATGGAGAATGTTCAGTTGATTTGAGAAAGATTGAAAGTGGCCCAAAGTCATCGAAAATCTTATGCCGATGTGATAAGAAGAGATCTTGATTTGAGGTTGATGATCTTATGTATTTAAAAGTTTCACCCATGAAAGGGGTGAGGATATTTTACAAAAAAGGGAAGCTTAGTCCCGTTATGTTGGTCCCTTTCGGATTTGAGCCATGTTGGGAAGGTAACGTATGAGCTTGAGTTACCCACAGATTTATCCTCAGTTCATCCAGCATTCCATATGTCCTTGTTAAAGAAGTACATGGACGATTCAGCCGTTATAGTTCCTCTAGAAATAACAAATATTCAGAATAGCCTTTCTTACAAAGAAGTCCCAGTAGAGATTCTTGATCATTAGATTTGTAGACTAAGGAACAAAGAACTTCCCTTGGTTAAAGTTCTGTGGCGAAATCAGTTCGTTGAGGGTGGAACTTGGGAAACAGAAGTAGACATGCGTACCAAGTATCTACTTCTCTTCTCCACAAACTCAGATTCAGCCGAAGGTAATAGTTTTCCTTCATTCAGTTCTTTTCTAGTTCAGATTCAGCCATATAGCTATTTTTCATGAGAATTGATGCACTCATAGATTAGTTCAGTAGCTTATTATATTTGGGATTCAGTCATTCAGTTTATTCCAGTTGTGCATGATAGTTTATAGGCATAGATTCCTCAGTATTTTCAACATAAATTAGCCACATTTGAGGATGAATGTTCCCAAGAGGTAGATATTGTAATACCTCGCACTTTTCCTAGATTAAATTCATTCCTAGAATGTTAAGAAATAGCTTCCAAAATGAAGAATATTTATTTTGTATGGAATTTTCTAGATTTAGACCTCTCATTATGTGGGAGATTGAATAAACATTCCATCGATACCAAACTCGCCTAAATCCGACATGCGGTTGAGAATTTATGGCATTTTCAGTTGAAAGAGTGCCACCTGGGCACTCAGCGCATCGCAGAGAAGGAAAAAATGTCAATCATCAATTCTAGTGGACCTCCACGATATTGGCGCATTGCAGAGTGGTCCATTTTCCCATTTGTTAATTTCCAGCAAGCCTACGTGATGTTGACACATCGCGCTAAAGGCCAAATTGGCAATTCAAAGGGGCACCGTGATGGCTCCACATCGCAAAGTCTACCCAATTCCTAATCGTCCAATTCCAGTAAAACACCGTGATTGTGGCACGTCGCGGCGGCCAGCCAATTCAAAAAAATATTGTGTTTCCAATTCCAACTAAAAGTTTAATAGGGGTATTTTTGTCAATTCCCAAGGCCCCAATACATACAAAACACAGGATTAAACATATTTCTAGAACTTTATGCCCAATTTCATCCATTCTCTCTCAAAGCAGAACCCTAGAGCTCCAAGACTTCTACTCTATGAAATCAAAATCCTCCATTGATTCTTCAATAAATCTTAAGATTGAGGATTTCCAAGGCAATATAATTAAGAATCCATCTTCATAAACTCAAATAGGAATCAATAAATCAAGTTTCTTCATCTAATCATCAATCAAGGTATGTGAAGTTTATGAACAAAGATCTTCTTCCATCCTTGTGCCCAAAACCAAGCTTTTATTTTAAATTCATATGATTTTGAATGATTATTCATGAGATTTGAATTAGGGTTCATACCCATTATTTCTCTTTGCAATATTTTGAGAATTCAAGTGTTTTAGAAGTTGAATTGCATGTCCATTTTTATATTTTCATGCCATTACAGTAATTTACAAATTTTGAGATAAAGTATCATTGTTTTCAATATCTAGCATGATTATTATGATGTTTGGACATGAGATTGAAGCATGGGTTATAACCCTAAGATTGAATTAATTACAAGAAAGATGATGCTTTAGCATCCTATTATTAGATTATATACAGATTTTTAGTAAAGCTTTGATCTTTCGATCACCAGATAAGCTTTGGAATCCACTTAAAGCAAAATAGCTTCATTTACAGATTGATTCAGATAAGTGCATAATTGGTTTTATAATAAACCCTAATGCTAGTTTTAAAGTGGATTTCCAATAAGATGAGCATAGAAAATTACTGAGAGTAGTATTTAGCATCGAATTTGGGTATGATTTCAAGGTCTCATACCCCAAAACTACGTGCCATCATAGAATTAAGATTAAAGTGACCATAGTGGGCTGAGATAGTGATCACTTAAGCGGAGGTTATACTCCATGGCAAGAGTATAACACCTCTCCCCAATGTGAGGTTTCTTCCTTAGGAAGACGAGACGTTGGACTCCATATAGCTTGCATGGTTTATGTCGGTTAAGATAATCTCCCTACTAGTAAAAGTAAATAAACAGTTTTGAGTATTTCCCTACTAGTAAGAAAAACATTTAGAAAACTAAGTGCAAAGGCTCATAGATTTACTCAGATTATGCTTTACAAAAAGATAATAGTTATAAACTTTAGCTTTTAAATTTATGATTTCAGAAGTGAGCTCTTTCTACACTTAGACAGTATGATTTGCCGATAGAATACAAGTATAGCTTTCAGAACTAAATGTTATGACTCATAAGACTTATAAAGTATGAATTGATTCTTATTTTTTCAGTATTTCAGATATTCCAGCTTGTGTGAGGCATTTACATTTAGCATGCATTGTTTTATAAATTATGATGATGACATAATGTTAAATTATGCATTTTACCTCCATATACTCAGTACATCCTCAAAGTACTAATTCACATATATGTCTATGTGCTATATTATCTCATAATGTAGGTTTAGTTGCTCAGCATCAACAGCGTGAGTAGTTCAAGCATTTTTATCTGCATCCAACAGTTGGTGAGTCCTTATAATTCGGGGACATATTCATTCAGATTTTGTAGCTTAGTTGTTTTATATAATTTAGTATTCTTTTCAGACAGTTGAGTTAGCTGGGAGTTTGTCCTAGTGACTCTCTAGTATTAGTAGTAGCTTGTCAGACTGCTAGATTTGATTTAGACTTACAGTATTTGATTTTTAGACATTTCTTTCAAATTATTCTCTGTTATTTCAGATAGTTTCTGTGTTTAGTATGGCTTTCATGCCTATATTATTTTATTTATGAGATTTATACCTAGTAGAAGGTAGACAGGGTTAGTTTAAGGCTACCATAGTCTTGAGCACCATGTGATGTCTCGGGATCAGATTTTGGGGTGTTATATATTATGATATAGCTTAGTCGGACTATGATAACTACTCATTACCCATGGCTTTTGTACTTATACTACTCTTTTGTTCCTTTTTGGTGTAGACCTAAGTACTAGTTTCATCATTGATGCTGAGATATATGCTGATTAGAGTTCGGAGATGGGGTGAGTTCCCAATGCCGAGATTGACTTTTTCTCTTTCTATTTTTGAAAGTCTTTTCATTTCAAGACTATTGTATATTGACTTCATAGTACTTGTATTCTTTTGGATTAGAGGCCTTTGTATCGAAATTATTAGATTATGGGATGATATTATTATTTTTATTCTCTCTTGTTATATTATTATTTAATGTATGATTGATTGTAAGCCTTTTATGTGCATATTTCAAGAATTTATGCCATTATCCACAAAATTTGACCATTATTTATAGTTTTAAACTATGGTTTATCTCACCTACTGATGGGATAAAGTAGGTGCCATCATAACTTGGAAATTAGGTTGTGACAAATTGGTATCAGAGTTCAAGGTTCACTAATATTGTTGGTATAAAGAAAGTGTCTAGTAAAGTCATATGGATCAAAACAATGACATCAATTTCTTATCTTCGAAAGGCTATAGGACATTCTTAGGATATCACCACTTCCTTCATATATTTTATGCAAAGTGTCTAAGTTAGTTTCTATTATTCATTTAGTTTCACTCTTTTGCAAAATGCTAGGATGCGTTTATTGCTATACAAGATGAGGACCTCGAGTTTGTGACTAGGGATCCTACTAGAGTTCTTGGATAACCTAGAGGTTGAGGATATCTAAGAGATGCAGCCCCAGCTAGAGACTAGGATAGGGAGCCTTCACAGACCATATTCCTACTCTCGTGCCATAAATTTCTCCACCTCATCCAGTAGTGGAACAAGGACCAACCTAGGCTTCATTATGTTTTATTTCTTCATCACTTCTCACGGATAAATTAGTTTAGCTCTTAGGTTTATTTGGCGGTGCACCATATGATGGTGCATAGTCTACACACTATAGTGGTACTAAGGTAAAAACATAACCTGTAGTTGCGGCTCCCAAAGTTGAGAATACTCCAACATCGATTGTTTCTTAATCGATAGTTGCCTAGCTTACTATGTCTATTAAGGAGAAAAATATATTAGGTAGATTCTTAACATTAACTCGGCTTAGGTTTTCTGGGGTACTAGGTGAGGATGCTTATGATTTCTTAGTTGCTAGCAATGATAGGCTCTATAATTTGGGCCTAGTTGAGACTCGTTGTGTGGAATACACTAATTTCTAGTTAGATTTGATAGCTCAATATTTGTGGAGAGGTTATCTTAATTCAAAGCTAGCTGGATCTCCTCTATTTACATAGACTCAATTCTCTAAGGTCTTCCTAGAGAAATATATGCCTCACACCCTTAGAGATGCTTGAGAGACCAATTTTCAAGATTGGAATAGGGCTCTATGACTCTTGTGGAGTATGAGGCTCAATTTCATGAGCCGACTAGGCATGATACATCTATTTTGCCAATTGAGTATGAATGGGTTTGGTGTTTGTTTATGAATTGAAACTTTCTCTCTACATGTCTACATAGAGTTTGGTTGCTACTAGTAGGTCTTTTATAGAGGTTTTTGTTCATGCTTAAGTTAGGGAAGAAAAGCATCACAACGACTAAGGAGGCAGCGTTAAGAGGTCGTGATATCTAGGTAGTTTTAGTAAGAGTCGTAGTGGCTCAGAGTTATAAAAAAGTAGTTCTTGGGGTTGGTACCTTCCGCATCATCCTTATTAGCATCAGAGTCAAACTAGTAGGCCCGTTCATATCGCACTTTAGATTACCAATAGAGTCAAATCTAGCTACCGTGATCATCTTGGCTAGAGTAAAGGTCAGCTTCTAAGAGGTTCATCTTCTAGGTATTCTAGTTGAGATGGTTATTCTAGGTCAGCTGAATCTTCTGGGTTCAGTACAGTGCATGGGGCATATTATAATTTTAGGGCCTTTATTTATTCTCTAGAGAGTGGCCTAGGTGTGAGGCAGTTATTCCGCTAGTATAGAGTGTTTTGCCAATTAGGAATGCACCGCCTCTAGCTATAGGCGGTATGATGGGTCATCAAGGTAGTCCCTAGGTTTATTGTGGAAGTCATTAGGAAGGTAGGATGGAAGATCGGTCATGTGATCATCTAGCTAGTAAACATGGTCAGTTATATGTCATACCTAGTAAACTTGAGGTAAAATCTTTGGATTCTACTATTATATGTACAATTTTAAAGTACCATCAACTGACTTATGTTTATTTAACCCAGGATCCAATTATTCTTGTGTATCTACTTATTATGCTCAACGGTTAGAGTTATCTCAAGATTCTTTATCTGTGCTATTATTGTACTACTCCCATGAGTGATTCTTTAGTAGTTTGTTAGGGTTTATAGATCATATGTTATGATTGTTAAGAGTTTGATACTCAGGTTGATCTTATTTTCTCAGATATGGTAGATTTTGATGTAATTCTGGGCATAGACTCATTATCCCTATATCAGATGGTCTTGGATTATTTTTCCAAGATCGTTACCTTAGCCATGCCCGACCTACCCTCGGTTATGTGGTAGGGATATATTACCAAGTTTATAGGAATTATTTCTTATGTTTGGGATAAGAGACTTACATTGATGGATTGGAAGTCATATCTTACTTATATTCATGATATTAGAATGGATATTTCCTCGCTTGACTTTGTTCCTATAGTCTATGGTGTTTTCTAATGTTTTTCCTACCAATCTACGTTTCTTCCTCTTGAATATGATATGGAGTTTATTATTGTTCTTGAGTCGGGCACCCAACCTATTTCTATGGCACCTTATCTTATGGCTCCTACCGAGCTTAAGGAGCTAAATATTAAATTTTAGGATCTTCTGGGTAAGGGTTTTATTAGACTGAGTGTGTTGCCTTGGGGTGCTTTTGTCTTTTATTTGAAGAATAAAGATGGTTCCTTATGTATATGTGTTGACTATAGAGAACTTGATAAGGTGACAGTTAAGAATTGGTATCCTATGCTTCACATTGATGATTTATTTGACTAGCTTCAGGGAGCAGTGATGTTCTCTAAGTTTGACTTAAGGTCTAGTTACCATTAGTTGAGGATTTGAGATAAGGATATCCTAGATATAGCCTTCAGGACTTGTTATGGCTATTATGAGTTCTTGGTGATGCCTTTTGGGTTGACCAATGCCCTAGGTGCATTTATGTACTTGATAAATTGCATGTTCAGGATTTATTTTTTTAGATTCTATAGTGATTATGTTCATTAATGATATCTTTATGCATTTGGGGAGTAGGGATGGACATTTACATTATTTGAGGATTATGCTCCAAACTTTAAGAGATCATAGGCTTTTTACCAAATTCTAAAAGTGTGAGTTTTTGCTTGAGTCGGTGATGTTCCTAGGACATATGGTGTCAAAAAATAGGATTATGGTGGACCAGTAAAGATTAAGGCTATTCGTGATTGGGCCAGGCCTATATTTCCATCTGAGGTTAATGACTTTATTTGTTTGGCCTGTTACTCTAGGTGATTCGTTAAGGGTTTGGCTACTATTACAATGTTGATGATTGGATTGACTAAAAAAAAGGTTCCTTTCCAGTTGTCCATGGAGTATGAGTCAAGCTTATGAAAGTTTAACGGATTTCTCTCTTCAGTTCCTATATTGGCTCTTTCTATGGAGGGTGGTGGATTCATCATATATTGTGATGCTTTTTGTATTAGTTTGGGTTATGAGTTAATGCATCAGGGTTGAGTTATTGCTTATACAACGAGGTAGCTAAAGGTGCATAGCGCAATTACCCCACTCACAATTTGGAGTGGTGGCAGTGATTTTTATGCTTAAGATTTGAAAGCATTATTTATACAATATGCATTGCAAGATCTACATTGACCATCGACATGTTCAGAATCTTATAACCCTGAGATAGCTGAATTCTAGGTAGAATAGATAGATGGATTTGCTTAAGGAATATGACACCTCTATTTTATAATATCCAGGAAAAACAAATATGGTATGAGGTCTTTGAGCTGAAAGGTGGTTAGTATGGGTAGCTTGTCTTCTATTTTAGTTTTTAAGAGAATATGGGAATGGGACATCCCGTCCTTAGCCAACTTGATGGTGCAACTTGATATTTCAGACCTCATGAGGATTCTTGCTAGCATTGAGGCAAGCTTTTTCTTACTTGAGCAAATATGTAGCTGCTAGTTTGAGGATATGAGACTTTGTATCATCTGAGGTCATATGTAGGTGACAAATCAAGGAGGGATACTATAGGTTTTAAGGATATTTTGATATATAATATCCATATTTATGTTTTGAGGCTTAGAGACTTGATTCCATTGATATTGAATGAGGCTCACGGCTTCAGATATTTTATTAACCATGGTACAAATAAGATGTATAGATAATTGAAGAAACATTATTAGTAGAGTGGCGTGTAGAGAGATGTGGTAGATTTCATAGATCATTGCCTATGTTGTTAGCAGATGAAGGCTGAGTATTAGAGCCCTAGTGGACTAATTCAGAGATTACCCACTCCTGAGTAGAAGTGGGAACGGATCACCATGGACTTCATTAGTGAATTGCCTCGCACCTCTCATGGCTTTGATGGTACTTGTGTTATTGTAGATTAGTTGACCAAATCAGCATATCTTATTTCTATTCAGAGTCCTTCAGTGCCGAGAGGTTAGCCCGCATCTATGTTCATGAGGTAGCTCTCTGAATGGAGTGCCTATATCTATCATTTTAGACCATGGGTTTGTATTCACTTCTTGCTTTTGGAAAGATTTTCAGGAGGATTTGGGTACTCAGGTGGTTCTTAGCATAACTTTTCACCCTTAAATTGATAGGAAGTCCAAGCGGACTACTTCGGTTCTTAAGGAAATGCTTTGAGCCTATTTTATGGATTTAGAAGGCCCATGGGAGCAACACTTAGGTTTGATGGATATTGTGTATAATAATAACTACCATTTAATCATTAAGATTATACCATTTGAGGCATTATATGGTACATATTGTCGATCTCTGATTAGATGGGTCGAGACCTTTGAGATAATGCTCTGCGGTAATGACTTTATTTATGTGTCATTGGATAAAATTAGGGAAATTTAGGATAGGCTGAGGGTGGCTCAAAGTTTGTAGAAGGTGTATGCAGATGGCATACTTTGTGCCTTGAGATTTGGAGTTAGAGACAGAGTATTCCTTTGAGTATCATCCATGAAGGGTGTAATGAGGTTCGGTAGGAAAGAAAATCTCAACCCAGGTATACTTGACCTTTTGAGATCCTTTGCACATTAGAGAGGTGGCATATGAATTAGCCTTACCCCTAGATTATGCTATCGTCTATTTGGTTTTCTATGTTTCCATGTTGTGGTGGTATAATTCCAATGAGTCTCATGTGCTTCGATAGGACTTGTTTAGCTGGACGAGAGATCGACTTCGTGTAGAAGTGGGTGTTCATGTTAGCTAGGGCTGTCAGACGGTTATGCGTATGAGAGATTTTAGTAGTTAAGGCTTAGTAAAGACACCATCCAGTAGAGAAGGCTATTTGGGAGATTGAGAGTGCGATATGGGCTCAATATCCTAATCTATTCAAGCCTTTAAGTGCATCCCAACCCTTTACTTTTGCGGATGAAAGTTCTCTTAATAGAGGATATTGTAATGACCTGCCAGGTTATTTTTTATATTTCTATGCATTTTCATTATTTAGAGCTTTCCTATACCTTCCCCAAGTCATTTATGACTTATTTGAGTTGATGGTTTAGTTATCGAGCAGTTTGTCTGATTTTTAGGGCCAATTTCCTATTTTGAAGTCTTTATTGGTAAGGAATAGATATCGGGAAAAAACTTTAGTTCAACAACTACTTACGCTAATTTTGGTAGTTCTATTATCTCTAAAATATTAAATTTAGTCTATAGGAGCTTTGGTTCGTGTCCCAAGGCTTTCATACTCATTTAGGGTTATTGCTTGGAATTTGATTAAATTACCCAAAGGGTATGGGCCCATATTTCATCAAAACGACCCCAGATGGAAAGTTTGAGTGCCATTGAGTTTGGAATGTCAAATTTGATTGGGTAGCATGGTTCGTCTATGGTTATGGGATTCTGGATGGATCCTGAGGGGTTGGTGGAGACTCAGAATTTTCCAAATCCTAGTTGGTGCATCTGCTAAAGCGGCACTCGGGTCACTTCAATGAAAGCTGCATAACCGGCCAACCAGTCATTTAAGAAATCAAGCTTGTCAGCTAGGCCACTAAAGCAGAGCCCAGTTCGCTAAAGCGGAGGCCTCTTAAGCGGTTGTTCGTTAGCTTTAGCGGAGGGTGCAAGATCAGGGGTTACCACTTAAAATGTACTTAATGCTTTAGCAGTGACCACCTAAGCGGCACTTAGGAGGACATTAAATGCCTCTTTTGTTCGAATTTCACCCCATTTTCTCAGAAGTATCAATAGTTAATACCCTAGGGAGTTGGAAATTCGGAGAGTAATTACTAAGAGATTTTGGGGCATTTGTGAGATACTTATTTCCTCATTGAAATCTTAGTAAGTTTCCTTTGAAATATTAGTTAATTCCTCACTTTATTCCCTAAATCCCTATATTTTTGTTGGGTTTATTTTTGGGTCATTTGAGCTCAAAATTTACCCATTCTTGAGGGTAAATGATCCTTAAGCACAGAGGGACGTGTTGACAATTTTGAAAGTGAAATTTCACAAGTGTGCCCCATATGGGATTCTTATGTGATTTTGGACCCAAAGAATGAAAATGCAATATGGGTATCGTTGGTCTCGATTGATGAGTACATTACTATTTTGATAGTGTGGCATCATACAGAAGCTTTTTAAAGGGGAATTCATTGATTTAGCAAACTTTATCGGGCTTTCTTTGGCATCCAGGTAGGCTAGGCTTATCTTTATCTTAGATTGAGACTAATTGTATTATTAATATGATATTATTCTAGTTCTGGGATGTGTCTTAGGTTTTGGAGGTATATTTAGTTATATTTGGATCTTTTAACTGATTAAGGAATCATAATTAGACATAATTGACCTAGTTACTCATTCTTTAGGTAGAATAGATATCTGAGTATTGCATGACTAAATGTGGTTTATTTAATATCTATTAGTGAAATTAGATACCTTATCCCAATTCAAGTAGAAATTTGCCTTAGAATAGATTTTAGGGTTAGAAATGGGCCCCTCCAACCCGCCTTAGGCGTATATTACTATTAATTCCTTGTAGGATCAATAGGACTTGCTCTTTATTTAATTATATTCTCAAGCTCGAGGAGTTTTTGATACATGATGCTTATTCTAGATTGGCACTTGGGAGATGGTATTAGTTTTGGTTTGAGTTTGATGATTTATGATATTAAAACCTGTTTGATTCCAACATTAGTCACAATATGAGGTTCAGTTCAAATCTTTCAAATGATGATATGAGTTTTGGTTTAATTTTTGTATTGAGAGAATATTTATGACGATTATAGAACTAGTTTGAGTCTGGCATTTTATGGTATGGCAGGATCTATGATTTTAACTTTGAGATATGTTTAATTTGCGTAATTATGGCTGTTACTTCTCCTGAAGGCATCCATTGGGCTTATGGAGGCCTTCATTGGGTTATTTACACTATTCACACTTTCCAGATTATGGGGCCAGTTATTTATAGATAGCTATGCTTTTTTTTATCATTATTTTGACAATTATTTATTTTTTAGTATTTGGAGTGATGTTCTAGGTTTTCCATCTTCTCTTTACTTAGCATTGCTTATCTCGTATTTTATTATCTTCATATTATTGTTTATCTCAGTCGACCGATGGTGCCACCACTTTGGTACTCACACTACACTTTTCTATCTTTTTTGTGCAGATCCGAGTATAGGGTGAGCTCTCGAAGCCAGAGTTGACTTTTTCTTCTCCTTTTATTTTTCTAGTCTTTTAATTTTTGAGACTATTGTATATGGACTTTATAGTGCTTATATTCTTTTGGATTAGAGGCTCTTGTACCGACATAACTAGGTTATGGGATTCTTATTATTTATCTTATTTCTCTCCTGTTATATTTTCATTTTAATGAGTTATTGCTTGTAAGCCTTCTATGTGCATATTTCCAGCATTTATGCCATTTTTCACCAAATTAGCCCATTGTTTGTAGCTCCAGGCTATGGTTTGGCTTACCTACTGGTGGAATGAGGTAGGTGTCATCATGACTCAAAAATCGAGTCGTTACATTATGCAATATTTCAACCCTTTCTTATCTATAATGATGATTTAGTCCTGGAGTGGTTCTCGAGCAATAGATTTATAGTCTTACACTTTGTTAGTCACAGTTTGAGTTCGTACATTTACTAGAAATACATTCTTTGGTACTGGATAAAGTAGACAAAGGATGATGTTGATGATTATCAAAAATCCTGGATTAGGACTAGGTCATTGTATATGGATATTCTCGAATCCCCTAAGGGCCCCTTCATTTGTAATCCATCATGCTGGAGAAAAGTGGTCATCATAGGACCTGCCTTTATGAGTCAGCGTGCTGGAGGAGGTGTATACACTGGGTATGTTATGATACTTTGATCAATTATGATATTATAGATTTGCCTTGAATTCGTTCATTAATATGCATTGCCTATCACTAATATATTGGTTGGTGCCTATATCTATTATCCTTATAGGGGTCGCATAGGTATAGGCTATGATTGCTGATTGTTGAGTGTTGATTTAACTTTCTAGTATTAGAGGGCCCTGGTTCGATTTTATTTATTCAAACTAGATGGTTACTTTATTATTGTTATTATGGTTAGTTCGTGGCAGGCTGATTATGGACTAATAGTGAGGTCGGAGGTATGATTCTTATCTTTTTCTTTTATAGTAAATTATAATATTGTAATTATCTCATGGTTAGACATATGATTAGGGACCTTGATTATGCCAGTACTAGTTTTCTACATGATAAGGATTCCTTTAGATGCTAGGTTGGTTACCTTAGTCATTATCCAAAGTAGTTATATATATATGATATTACTATATATCCCTCCCTTCCTTGCCTAGTCATGTCGTATATGTATTCTTAGGCTTGTATACTATTATATATCCTTCTTCTACTCTTTATTTGTGTATTGACTAGTGATATACGATATAGTGCTTAGTTTTTTAGTATGACTGGAATAGTATTGTTCATCCTTATTGTCTCTCTACCTTTACTATGTTAGCTTCCAGGATAGTTGCCTGTAGTTTATATTCCTGCTTTACTTGTTATTTATATTTGCATTATCTTTGGAGCTCAGTTGATAATTGTCTACTGAGTACCACATGCTTTGTACTCATACTACACTTTTGCAGCCTGCAGATCATAGTATGGGTTCTCATAATTATTTGTGCGTCGCACAGAGTAGCTATGGATCAGAGATTTGGGGTAAGCTCCTAGAATTTAAAGTACCACTATTCTCCCTCTTATAGATTATATTGATCTTTATGTTATATTCAGAGATGGGTTATACCTCTATATTTATTCAGTATTTGACTTCTATTCTTATTGTATTAGAAGATCTTGTTCTATTTCACTAGGTCTTGGGATTGCTATGTATATGTATTAGTATTTTTATCATATGTATTCTACTATTTCCTTCCATTTCTCTTACTAGTCTGTTACTAGCTGCTCTGGACTGTGGGTTGTCTTACCTACTGGTGGGTCATAGTAGGTGCCATCGTGACCTGAAAATTAGGTCATGACAAATTAGTACCAGATCTTTGGTTTATCAATGTGTTGGTACAAGAGCTAAGTGTCTAGTAGAGTCCTACAAATTGGTACAGAGATGTTTGTGTCCTATCTTCGAGAGGCTATAGGGCATTTTAGGAAATTCTATTCTTGACTTCTTGTTATGTGTCCGTCTCTCTATGAGACTTAAGTACATTTTTGACTCTATTCTTTCCTAGATGGATGACACAAGGTTATCACTTGATTTAAATGGGACTTCAAAACGTGTTTCTAGAGCGTCAATGCAACATTGGACTAGGGAGTCAGAGGTTTACATCAAATATCTTCAGTGTAGGTCATAGTATTTTGGGCCAACCTAGTCTCTGATAAAGTTTGTGACTGCTTCATCCTTTCAAGATTAAGCATTAGGTATTTTGAGCTTTTCTATGGATACCTCATAGCCGGAGATGATGCATCATGTATCAAGTAGTTCTCAGGCTAGAGCTAGGTTTTTTCGTGTTTAGTAGGGTTACCAATTGATTTTTAGTATGAGATTGGGTTTCTTGAATGGGCTAAACATATTTGTATGCTATATCCTTCAGAGTATGAGATGATGCATCAATTTATTAGTGGATTAGCCTTACCACTCCATTTGGCATCAAAGCATTTGATAATAGTTGGATCTTCTTTCTCATAGGTTGTTGATCATATGAGGACTATAGAGAGATCATGTATTGAGACTTATGAAGGTGGATCTCATATCAATCTTGGTATTCATAGCGTGTACAGTTCTTGTAGGACTTCGCAAAATATTTAGTATGGGTCTTTAGGCGGTGGTGGCCGTTAAAGATCAAAGGATGCAATACCTCAAAGTATGAAAGGATCTTTATGTAGTTGTGGAAAGACTGGTCATTCATCTAGAGAATTCCCCAGATGTCAATCGATTGTTCAGAAAGAGTTAGCATATGTTCCTCGCCAGCTAGAGTTCTTGAGGTATGTTATGATAGCAGAAAGGATGACCTTTTTAGTTGGGAGTGACCTCGGTATTAATTGGTTATATAGCTGGGGCCAGCTCATATTTCTATCTAGGTTAGAGCTTCAGGTGTTTTCTAAGACTATATAGAGATATAGGTCATTCATTCAAAGAGTGTCTCCGGTATGGGATTATTAGTTATTCAACTCGTCCAGATTAGTCTCATGGTATTGTGGCATCTTTAGTTTGAGGTAGTGCATTTATTTCTTTAGTTGGTGATTCAAATACTTGATTCGAGTTTGGACCCGCTTAAATTTGTTCTCTCCCAAGCACATTGCTCACGTGACTTCGAATTCCACCATGATATGTGTGCCTTTTATTTCTCAGCTTTACCTTTTTATTTGAATGTATTAGGGATTTCATACCCATCAATGGTTATATGTATTGGTATTGTTATACTGATTGTTGTATGTCTTAGCTTTGAGTTCATAATTATGTGATTACCCTCTTAGATGATTTCTTTTAGTAGTGGATATAGTCGGTCAACATTGATAGTTCCATAAGGGTGTAGCAGTTGGGTTTAAGTCCCATTTACCAAGGCATATTGGCCTTCTTATGACCCTAGGGTGGTACTTGTTATTGATTTCTAATTTTTGGTACCACCTACCTCTTATACTGGTATTTCAATTGTTGTTGTTATTATTGACATTGGCTGATGTTGATCGTTTCTTGCTTGATAGACGACTAGATTAGCATTATCTACTTAGAATTTTCTTCCTTGTGACTCTTGTTCGTTAGCCTATGTGGCATGCTTAGTTGGATGGTTTTCTCTCTCATAGCGAGGTGAGGTAGGCCGTTTTTTTTTTTTTGGCTATGTTAGAATGGTTGTCGAGTAGGCTATGAAATTTAGATAAGTTGGCCTTCCAAGGTTAAGTTATGGTTCTAGAGTGGGCAATTTGGTTATACTGCCTGTTTCTAAGTTAAGATTTTAGGACTTGCCTCCTGGTTTGCTGGGATTTTAGCATTCACTATCCTTTACTATAGCCCATTTTTGAGATTGTACAGTTTGGGATTTGTTCTTTTGATTTGGCTAGTTCATTGCCTAATAGTTGTCACGAACCAAACTGGGGGCCTTGTCGTATTGTATATCCCAAGGCCACCCTCTTTGCCTAGCCAAACAGAACACATTACAACTAGCAATGGATGAATTTTGAACATATAACAAGATAGAATAAATGTAAGCTCAAAGGACTCTAAGAATAACAATAACAATACCCAATCGACATTAATCCACAAAGCCTCTAAACTGAACCAAATAAACAATCAATCTAAGTCAGGACATACCCTCAACAATAGCGAAAACTAGACCAAAGAAAAGCATATGACATAAGGAAACGAATTCATGAAAAGAGGTCTTACAAAAAATGGAAGATCACCACTTCCACCTGACTCAAGAGCTATCCAACAATCACCTATCATTATGTAGGAAGAGTAGAAGTGTTTTCAGTGCCAGCATTACATGGGGATATAGCATCTACAGACGGTTAGCGGGTTGAGCGCTAGCATATAACTCGGGGATAAGGAAATAAAATAATGTCATGCTCAACAGTTTAAAAGTAGTCAAATCTAGTGCACTTAATCTGATGCATATATATATATATATATATCATATGCTGGGATAGGAAACAAGGCTTATCATAAAGTAAAACATTATTCTGGATTGTGTAGATTGACAGTCATAAAGCTACTCGTGGGCTATATGGGTCCAGTTGTCTCCCCCTGGTAGGGCCTCAGTGCGTTTTAGTCGCACGTACCATAGATATCATTGTACTCTACGCCATCCATGATGTAGGCATATATAGTGTGACATAGCACACAGTTATCAAGACCAACTCTCACGTTGATAAACATTAGTTTCCAGTGTCGGCACCTCGAGACCCCCACCTTCACGGCTAGATACATAGCTTCTTTTAAGACTAGATAAAATATTTAACAGATAACCTATCAATTAATTTAAGGAGTCAATCATTAAGGCATCATTAATTCGTATCGTCATACCCACTATAGCTTGCAAGAAATATCATTAGTCCAACAGTTTGGGGAATCCTTGTACCCTGCAAACTTCATCAAATAACTTGGGGGGTTCCTTGTACCCCATAAGGTTTTCAAGAAAATCATTCACTTGGGGAATCCTTGTACCCTACAAGGTTTTTAAGATTATTACTATCCACTTGGGGGAATCCTTGTACCCCACAAGGTTTTCAAATCAATCCTTAACCATTTTTCAATTTATGCCATGCATTAGATTTAAAGAAATAAGTCAAGCCAATTGATAAATCACATTCCAAAACCAATTATGCATGTGGGTTGGGGTTCTTACCCATTTCAATACCAAAATCCAATTATTTGGGGAATCCTTGTACCCCTAATTACATTGTACACAAGTTCGGGGAATCCTTGTACCCCTAAATTCATTCACCATTTCCATGCACCCTAATGAGTGTACAAACCAACAATTCAATGCATAATAAATCAATAGTAATCATGGAAAAAACATTCAAACAATTTATATCCAAAACCCTCAACCCATCATTCAAACCCCAATATCAAAACCATATGAATAATAAACCAATTTCATGCCATTAAGAAAATACCAGTGTAGGGAGAGAAATACATGCCTTAATCACTAAGAAATTTGAAGAAGAAACCACCCTTAGAGCCCTAGATAATCACTTTCCTTAAAACCCTAACCTTGTATTGAATGAGGATTTGAAAGAGTAAAGAGAGTGTTTGATATGTTAAAGTATTAAAAATACCCCTCATTGGTGCTTTATAGACGTAGGGTCTGTGTGAGGAAGGCGAGAAATTACCAAGATGCCCTTACTTAAAAGCTGAGAATTTCATTGCCCAGTTGTTATGGGTCACCGTACGACTCATAACGACTGGCTACGAGTTGTTACCTCGAATTGTAGTCAAGATAGTGTATCAAGGAACCCAAATTGTTAACCATATGAGTCCACTATATGACTCGTCAAGTGACCATACGAATTATAGGGTCTGAGTCATAACTTAGAAAGAAGTATTTGGGGTGCACACTGGTCAACCTATAATTTTGACACTACGAGTCGTAATGAGTCTTTACGACTCACAACCCTTAGTCAAAGTCACAATAAAAACATCTGGCTAGCACACTAATCTGACTACGATTGGGTCTTTAAGACCCGTAATGACACCCTATGACCTGTAGAAAGAGTCGTAGTCAGGGCAGTGAGTTCGAGGACCTAGAAATTTTCAGGGACCAAAATCCCAAGGTGTTACATTCTCCCCTGCCTTTGAATTATTTGTCCTCAAATGATGATCCAAGGTATTCATTAGCATGATTTAACATAGAACACAACTAAACTCACCTTTAACAAAGACAGAAAGCAAAGATGTTAAGAAATACACATACCTTAAGCACGATTATCTTAATTCGGGAAACAAGAATGAATAATTGGACCTAATGTACTTTCCTACTTCCAATGAAGTTTTATCTACTCCAAATAAAGCAACTGGTAACCCGCATGTGTAACCATATTCTGCCACTAAGCTTTTAGCTATAAACACAATATTGCACCATTTTGATCTCCTAATTCCCCCGTGAAACACATAACTACGAGGGCCAGAGTAAAACCACATAGTCCTTCCATAATAAAACCTAACTCAAAATTGAAAGTTCTAGCATAGACTATGGGACCCTATACTTCACACCCCTCCAATACTTCTACCCCAACTTTTATTACTATCGCTAGGGATTCCCCACATCTCTACTTTGTAACTGTCTTGCATAATAAAAGTTCTCCTTATTCTTCTATCTTCATCTATGGCCTTAACTCGAGTAGTCACTCATAAAATTTTCATATGTGAGAACATACACTCCCCTATATATAGCACCACTACATTTCCATATCCATTACCATACTACAAAAAAAAGGGTCACTATGGAACTAGAGTACAAGCATCAAAGATGGGAGCGTTACTTCTCAATTATGGCCAATAATTGTTGTACTAATCAAAGTAAGGCTCGTGAAAAGAGATATAGTACCATAGGCATGAAATATTTCATAGAAACTATCCAGATCATAAATAGAGAGTTACTCCAGTGTAAACATAACATATCATGATCCCTTTGGACCGAGCGCGGTGACGAATGCGAGTGTATATATTATGGGTCATATAACATAAATCCAAAATTTATATATTTTAAAGAAATATAGCACTTTAAACGCTTAAAACAAGAAAAATATGAAAGTTTCTAAGGCCTTTTTGTTAGATAAGATCTGTCCTGGGTATGTTTTGCAGGAAACCATATTTTGAATGATATATTCATGAAAAAGGTGAAAAAGGTGTTTTGGCTATTTTTGGAGTGATTAAGGATGATTGGGATGTTTTCTGGCTTGATCGTGATCAATGCATGTTCGAAAATCAAGGAAAAGCTGAAAAACTGACTCTCAGAACTTACTAACTTAACCCACGGACCGTAGATAGGACCTACGAGCCAGAGGTACACAAAGTAAGTTCCAGAAGTCCAAAATCTCGAGATCTGAACATTACAAGATTTTTGTTCCATTGACTTGCACCCTGTTCCAGATAGCAGGTGCTACCTGCGCCTGCGCCTGCCACCCTGTTACAAGATGTTTGGGCTTTGTTTTTGGGGTTTTATCATGTGCTATAAATACCCCTTAGTTACTTTTAGTAGGATTCACACACTTTTAACACCCAAAAACATATTTTGATTTCAAGAGACATATTTGATCTTGCGATTTCCTTGTATTGACTTTGATTGATTCTTCAGTTATAGTTGTGGGTTTTTATTCCTCTTATTATTGTGATTTCATCTATGCTTTCTATCATGAATTATATTTATTTCTTCACAATCATGGGTGGATAAAACCCATAGATAGGGTTGTGGAAACCCTGGCAAATTGATGAAGTATAGGAAGTATGATTGTTGATCTAAACTAATACTAATGGCATGCATTGCTTTATCTTCGTTATGATTGATTTCTTAATGGGTGCACAAATTAGGATCCCTCGTAGATATTACTACTTACTCCAAAAGAGGAGTAGTGACTAGAAAAAGATAAAGACAACAGTAATTTAGAGTTTAACTGTCGATCCATGCTTATAGGTTCTATCTACGTAAGATGGTGAGGTTTCAACTAATAACTTGAGACTCAAAAGGTGATAGTTATCTTGGATCAAAAAAAGGGTTAGTAAGGAGACATTTCGAGACTCAAAAATTTAAAGGGTGAAATCCTTTTCTCGTCCAAAAGACTGTAGAAGGTACATAACTTATTAATTCTACATACAGGGTATTGAATTGGTTCAAAAACAAACAATAAGCCTAAGAAGTTGAGAATACAGGGGGGAATACAATCCTAGTGTTCACTTATGATTGATTTCAACCAAGTTAATACAGTTCTTTGCTCTCGACTACTACCAATAAATCCCCACATTTACTTTTTCTATTTTGCCCATTGACAACAACTACTAAGATCTAAGCCATGTATTCCCTTTGGATTCAACCCAACCTTAGTTGGGTTACTATATCTTAACAGTGAACATATTATCATCTAAAAAGAGGTATTGCTTGGACGTTATCAAGAAATTGGCGTCGTTGTCATGGAACACGATGATGATAGTGATTTGAGTTTGTTGCAGTTTTTGGGTTTTTCATTTCATTTTTGTTCTTAGTTGGGCATTCACCGGTGTATGACTAGAATATAAAGTCAAGGCAAACCTTTAGTCAATCTGAATCCATAGAGGATCATGCAAACACCTGGTAGGATGTCTGAGCAGAAAAGAGCTGATAATCCTTAAGGGGTTCGTGATGATATAATTTTGCCTAAAGGAGTGTAGGATATTGTTGATCATCAGACTGGTGAGATTATTGCTCAATCTAAAGTAGAGAAGAGGGCAACGAAAGAAGCTCAGAGAATAGCTAGAGAGATAGATCTAGCTGAGCAGAGACAAGCAGTAGACTGCCGAATAGTGATAACACCCAAACGCACATGCAAGTATATGTGGTCTACCAAGTAATATAGTGGCCTTCAAGAAAGCTGAATATCGATACCACAGGAGCTTGTTTCAAAAACTATTCAATTTTAGTTCACAATTTAAATTAATTGATGTAAGCGTAACCAAAAGAGAGTTTTTAATATTTGTAAATGAAGGTAAAGTAAACAATGCATAAAATAAAAGTCTTGAGACAATCAATAGAGTAAAGCCCAGGGTAAAATCACTTCGAACAATAATACTATGTTACTGAACTTTATTTGTTAACTCGCTTATCTTGGTTGTTGATTCGTAGGGTTAAAGGCTTGATCATGGTCTCACGATCTCTAATCATTTACCTAACTTGATCATTACAACTATATCATTGAGCGGGGATGTAATATTCCAATTAAGTGCCTAACGTTATCTTCCTACATATGAGTCAAGTAAGGCTTATAGGTACATCCCTGTACTAGATGCAAATTTGAATTCCTTATTTTATACAGGAATAAGAATTCTACTTTGTTCATCCCCATGTTCTATCTTTCTATCCCCTCTTTTGAGACCACAAGGTTGATAATAATGTATTCTAAGGGTGATCAATCCTTACAATAATTAAAACAAGGATGAACAGGCAACCAAATATGATAAGAAAATAAAACAAAGTCAATTCAAAACAATAGTCTTCATGTTCTTTGTTTTAACCCCGGAAAGGGAGTGTTGAGCCACTAATAGTCATAATCATAATTCAAATAATTATATTGATGATCAAAACAATAAAAGAGCTAAATTAAAGAATGAAAAACCTAGAAATAAAGTTTCATCAGCCTACTCAATTGTCCAAGACGTCAAAAAAGTGAGTAACATAACATATACGAGTCCTATTTAGAGTAGTAGACAATTGTCCGTGTAGGGAATGAGCTCGCGCTGCACTTTCTGCTAAGGGGAAGTGGAGATTGAAACATGAGCTGTATAAAGGTGATGTGGATCTTTATCCACGATCTCTATAAAGGAGGACTTGAACTCACATCGTAAGCTAAATGCGAGTGCTCCCTGGAATTTGCCTTCCACGCCTATTCTTTGCATTATGCCTTTTTCCTTTAATTCTATGCCTTGTAGTGTTTTTTCCCTTCAATTTCCAGCTTTTGTATCATAAATATATCCTCAAAATCAACTAATAAAGAATCATACAACATCATACACCATGTATTAGAGCTCAAAACAATACAGGATTCATAATGATGAACTAAAAACACGAGCTAAGACTAGTCTTGCCCACATTGATCTTTAATTCGTGTTTTGACTCATGGTTTAATCTAATTAAACTTTGCACATTATAAAAAAGTTTTTCCACACATAATTACACAATTAAAAAATTCTAAACTCAGTTAACACATTAGAATCCAACACGATAGGCTAAAATAACACCTAGCTCAAGCTAGTAAAACTTGTTTTCTCATCTAGACTCTTAATGATCCTTTTAAACCCAAACTTGTTTGAAAACACTTCTAAACATTATAAACACATCCTTGAATACATAAATGATTATTTATATCATCATAAACACATTAAGCACAAGAATTGTCCTCAAAATAAGGCTAAATAAGCTAGGATAACAATGCTAGAGTGCATAAATACACTCAACATCATCACCCCACACTTAAAGCCTTGTTCTTCCTTGAAAAACTCTTTACTCTAAGAATCATAAGCTGAGGAGACTCTACACTTATACTACATGTAAGATACTCATGCTAGTACTACAATGACTATAGAGAATGCAATTTTCAACACTAAGAATGTTATGTACACAATTGAAAGTTCATGAATACTACTCCAAAATATCCTAGAATCAAGAATTGACTCACCAAGTTGGCAAACCCATGATCATTGTTCAATAAAAAACATCATACAAAGCACCCACATTTATCAAACATGTGCCCTCACCACAAGAGAGTTACCCATAATCACTCTTATAAATGTAATTTATGACACCAATCATGGTACACTCACTCTCTCAAGGAATTAATAAGTTACACATAATGAACCATAGGCTTGCCCTTAGTGTAGTACTCTACTGATATTAGAATAATAAATCTTAGGATCAAATAGGTTTTTAAAGGTTGTAATATAGGCTAAGGGATGGGTAGGAACTATTTTGGACAATAATAGTGACTATCTTTCCTAAACTCTTTAATACATCACCTTATACATTTAAACCAATATCTGACAACCCATGTACACCACTTTTATCTATCACATCTTCTATTTTTTTCACATCTCATTACGCTCGTTCACATATATTATGGTGGGAGTATACTATGTATATATCATTCAATTTTGCCCTTTTTCACACCCATTATTTGTTACACACCCCTATGATAGCCACCCCCAACTTAAGCGATTTGACTTAATTGAGGTGCACAATATATAAGGAGGACTAGGGCCAAAATAGGTTCATTGTAACACAACTAGGCTGAAAATGGGAACTTTTTTTTCTTTTTTTTAAAGCACAAACTTCTCTAACTCCCAACCACAACACAATATTTTTTACACACCAATAACTGTCACTTTGGGGCTCTAATTTCACCTTTTCTCCTCTTATTTTTCAACTACTCAACTCAATTAATTTTTTGTTAAGCACTGAGGATCTTTTGGATCAAATTCAGCTCTATCAATAAAAGGGATTAGGCTACAAATGAGGCTACCAAAGAAAAAGTTAAAGGCTCAATGGGGCTTACTAGGGTTATACACTAGGGTAGGTCTAAAAAGGCATAAAACAAGGCTATCAAAGAAATGCCCATATCATCTCCTAAACCCACACTCTTTATTTTGCTTTGGACACACACCAACCAAGTTCCAGATATCAAATGCAACAAGGAATATACAAATACCTTACATACATATGGCGCATGCTGAACTCAGGTAGGATCATCATAGACTCTCAACCAAATAATAACATGAATTCAAATTTTAAGCCAATAAGTACAAGAGTCATAATCATGAGCTTAAGAGTTTAAAAACTAGCAATTCATACAATCAACATGCTTTTTACCATCAAAACACTTGAATCATGCAATCAACTATAACACCAACAAGAATATCTCACTTATTCCTAACACAAAATTTTTTAAATTTATCCTAAAAATGAGAATTTCTCCACCCCACACTTAAAAAGCTACTTTGTCCCCAAAGTATACTTTAAAAGTAGAGATAGAAATACTCTCTGAGGCCTCTAGGCCTAGCTAATAATATTTTTACACATCAAAGGGGTCTGGGGACCCCACACTTATCCTTTTCCATGCTCCTTAGCTTAGATTTTTTGGTACTCAAACTTTCCATCAACCTGTGACTCAACAAAAACAAAAACTAAGCGAAGTAAAAAAACTAAAAACTAAAAATTAAAACACACCTACTTAACTTGGGTTGCCTCCCAAGCAGTGCCTTATTTAGTATCACAGAATGACCCAACTACGACTCAACCCAATTCCTTCTCTTTTTACTTACACTTGGAGGCCATCTTCTTATTTATTTCTGACCTCTTGAGTGTGAACTCCCAAGGTCAACAAATTTTTCAAGTATAGGCTTTTCAGGCTCATCAATCTGTATCATGTATGGTTTAGGTGGTTGTGGCTTAGGGTTCTCAATGAGGGTGTTCGAAGAGGTCTTTTGTGGAATAGACTCCACTACCCCACACTTAACCCCTTCAATTATAGTAATCATATTAAAATCTTTATAGTGGGATAGTTTGTTTAGTGGTTTGTAAACTTTGAAAACTGCCTCTTCATCCTCCAACCTCATTATGAGCGTACCCTGTCTCACATCGATTAAAGCTCCACTTGTCGCTAAAAATAAATGCCCTAAGTTGATTGGTACCTATTCGTTTGCCTGAAAATCTAGAATAATAAAGTCAGCAGGAATAATAAAATTTACCAACCTTTATGAGGACATCCTCTATCACTCTTTTAGGATGAGCTATGGTCCTATTTGCCAGTTCAAATATAATAGAGCTCGGTATAGTCTTTCCCAAGCACAATGTGTTGAACAAAGATAGGGGTATCAAGTTGATACTTGCCTCTAAATCACTAAGTGTCTGAACCACCTCGATGTTGCCAATCTAAATGGGGAGAGTGAACTTTCCAGGGTCTTTAAGTTTTTTCGGCATATTTTGAGTAACCACTAAACTACACTCCTCAGTGAGTGCTACCGCCTCCACCTCCTATAACTTCAGTTTGTTAGAAACTATATCCCTTAAGTACTTATCATACTGGAGAATTCCCTACAAAATATCTAAAAGAGGCAAATTAATGTGTAGCTCTCTGAATGTGTCAAAGAACTTCTTGAAGCATACATCCTCCTTTTTCTTTATATGCTTTTGTGGGAAGGGTAGTTGTGGGATCTTCACTTCTTCAGTAACTTTTTCTTTCGAGTACTCAGACTTTTTTGACTTTTTAGCAACTTGGAAATTACCTGTTTAGGGATCAAATTAGCATCCACCTTCTTAGTTTCCTTTAGAGGTTCTCCATGAAGTTATTTATCACTCCTTAAATTGATTACCATAACTTGTTTTAGGTTTTTTGTATCTCCTGACAAACTACCTTGAGGCCTAGTATTTAGTGTCTATGATAACTCTCTCAATTGTAGCTCTAAGATTTTCATGGTCGCTTGCTGGTTCTTTATCTCTACCTATTGACTAGTCATGTCTGCTAATAATTGTGCTGGACCAGCTATAAGTTGTTTCAATATCTCTTCTATGTTGCTAGTTTGAGTTGTGGCCTGATTCCCTTAAAGTTGTTGTTGATTGTTCCACGCTGGATTTGGTAGATAATTTTGCCACTTTATGTTGTAGGAATTACCATAATTTAGCCTCTAAACATTGCCCACAAACATCACTAACTCTGGATTTGCAGCACACATGGCCGGAAAATGATCACTGTTACCAAAAACCTCACACCAACTATTGATTTGCTGAACTGTATTAACTGCTGTTGCAGGCTGTGTAGCTCCTACTTTTAGGCTACTAAACTAAGTATTTATCAAAATTAGCATTAAAGCAACCTGAGCTGATATAGTAGTGTATTGGTCTACCTCTAACACACCTGCAACTTTCTTTGTGGCACTCCTAGAATCACCATGCCACTCTGGATTCCTTGTGCTATGTGGTTCAATAAAGTGTACAACTCATCATAAGACAACTCCAACGCTTTACCTCCTATAGCTGAATTTTGCAAAATTTTTGTGTTGTGGTCAAGGGCTTCTATAACAGTATGAACAAGTACCTCATTGGACTATTGATAATGTGGAAAGTACTGAAGAAGTGCCTTGAACTGCTCCCAAGCATGATAGAGGTTCTCGTCTGGCCTCTGTTTGAAGCTCACTATCTCATTACAAAGTTTTGCAGTCTTACCACACAGAAAGAATCTGATAAGGAACTTTTGGGATAAGCCATTCCATGATAAGATTGAATCGCTGGCTCAGAGTTCAACCACCTTTTAGCTTCCCCAATAAGTGTATAGGGGAAGAGTGTCAGCCTCACATAATCAGCATTCACATCTATCAAAATGAATGTGTTAGTGAGCTCAATGAAATTGTGCAAGTGGACCTGTGGATCTTCATATGCAAGCCCTGTAAACTGTCCACTTCTAATCAATATTTGCACCATATTATTCATTATCTCGGACCTTCCTCCAGTTGTTAGTTTCTAAAAAGGTGAGGTCAGATTTGTCGGGAGTGGGATTTCTACGTCTCTAACCTTCTGTGGGCTGCTTTTTCATCATCCATGATAGTAGGATTTTCTTGATCTTCTTCAATTTGTGGAATATAGGGGAGAAGGATTGCTTCTCTCATTCATTGATAGAATAGTTTCTCAAGTTTTGAGGCTTGGTTAAACCAATTCCTGATCTCTTGCTAGTTTACTACATTGAAAACCTATTTCCTGCAAACACAAAACCAATACCAAGCATAAAACACCAAAGAAATCTACAAAGCTAAACTAAAAATAAAATAGTGTTCAATTTACAAGTCTCGGCAAAGGCGCCAAAAACATGACAACACTCAAGCGCACACACAAGTGTACGTGGTCTACCAAATAATATAGAGGCCTTTGAGAAAGCCAAATATCGATCCCACATGGACTTGTTTCAACAAATATTCAATTCTAATACACAATTTAGATTAATTGATGCAAGCGTAATCAAAAAAGAGTTTTTAATATTTGTAAATGAAGATAAAGTAAACAATGCACAAAATAAAAAAACTTGAGACAATTAATAGAGTAAAGCCCAGGGTTAAAGAACTTCGAACAATCATACTATGTTATAGAACTTTGTTCGTTAACTCACTTATCTTGGTTGTCGATTCATAGGGTTAATCGCATGATCATGGTCTCCCGACCTCTAATCGTTTACCTAACTTGAACATTACCACTACATCATTGAGTGGGGATTTAATAATCCCAATTAAGTTCTTAACATTATCATCCTACATGTGAATCAAGTAAAGCTTCTAGATACATCCCTGTCCTAGATGCAAATTTGAATTCCTTATTTTATAAAGGAATAAGAATTCTACTTTATTCATCCCCATGTTCTACTTTCCTATTCCTTCTCTTAAGATCAAATGGTTGACAGTATATGTATTCTAAGGGTGATAAATCCTTAATTAAAACAATGATGAACAAGCAACCAATTATGATAATAAAATCAAACAAAATCAATTCAAATCAATAGTCTGCATGTTCTTTGATTTAACCTCGGAAAGGGAGTGTTTAGCCACTAATAGTCATCATCCAAATAATTGTATTGATGATCAAAACCATAAAAGAGTTAAATTAAAGAATTAAAACCCTAAAAATAAAGTTGAAGAAGCATCCTTAATTGTTCAAGACATTAAAAATGTGTGTAACATAACATGTACGAGTCCTATTTATAGTAGTAGACAATTGGCCGTGTAGGAAATGAGCTCGCGCCGCACATGATGCAATGGGGGAGTGGAGCTCGCGACATGAGCTGTATAAAGGTGATGTGGATCTCACTCCATGAGATATTTAAAGGAGTAATAAAGCTCACATATCAAGATAAACACAAGTGCTCTTTGGAATTTACCTTCTACCCCTGTTCTTTGCCTTATGCCTTTTTCCTTTAATTCAATGAGTTGTGGTGTTCTTTACCTTCAATTTCAGATTGTGTTTCATAAATATATCCTCAAAATAAACTCACCAATCATCCTACAAAATCATACTCCATATATTAGAAATCAAAACAGCACAACATTGATAACGATTAACTAAATACACGAGCTAAGACTAGGCTTGCCCACATTGATCTTTAATTCGCGTTTTAACTCTTGGCTTAATCTAATTGAACTTTTCACATTATAAAAAAGTTGTTCCATTCATAAATACACAATTAAACCATTTGGAACTCATTTAACACATTAGAATCCAATGCGATAGACTAAAACAATACCTAGCTCAAGCTAGTAAAACGAATTTTCTTGTTTAGACTCTAAATGATCCTTTTAAACCCAAACTGGTTTGAAAACACATCTAAACATTATAAACACATCCTTGAACACCTAAATGATTATTTATATCATCATAAACACATTAAGATCACGAATTTTCCTCAAAACAAGGCTAAATAAGCTAGGATAACAACGCTAGAGTGCATAAATACACCAAAAATCAAGCAACACTTGATGGAAGCTAGAACAGAGCTAGAGGTGTTCATGTTTAAGTAATCCCAGAATATTACTACATGCAGCCATATATAGATTATGAAGAAGATCTGGGATATGTTAAGCTGACCGAGACTGGAGCCATAGTACCTTCTGCTGTGCCCCAGACATCAAATTCGACATCACGAGTGCCATGATCCAACTTCTAATTTTGAAGGGTATGTTTGTAGGATTGTCTTCCGATGATGCAAATTTGAAGCTTGAAAATTTCCTTGGAATATTCACCTCGTATACCAGTCAAGGGGTAGATCAGGAAGAACTTAGACTAAGGCTTTGCCCTTCTTACTTACGGGAGAGACATTTTTATGCTTAGGGAAATTTCCAAGAGGATCTATCACGGCTTGGAATGATTTACGTAGGAAATTCTTAAAAAAAAATTTCCTCCATCAAGGATGATGTAGCTCAAGGACAATATCTATAATTTCAGGTAGTTGAAGTCATAGTCTATGTATGAGGCTTGGTTCAGGTTTAAGAAAATGCTGAGCATGGTTCCAAATACTCAGTTGTTAGGGACGAGCTTATCATAGATATTCTATAGAGCCATGGCAGACACCATATCTGAAAGAGATATTATGAGACTATGTTGGGAAGCAACATCAGAGATATATGACCTGATCTTACTTAATAATCAAGGGTAGAAAACTTGAGAGGCTGAGAGGAGATTGGTACATATGCTATTTGTGACTACTACGACTAGAGAGCAGCTAATAATACAGTAGCACAAGAAATTGTATTACTAAGGACTGATTTAGGGGTGCTACCATAGAATTTTGCAGCAACATCATTTGACAAAGTGAATATAGTAGAAGCATAGGGGCCAACTTCCAAAGTTTATGATTCAGAATTGGAAGAGAAAGAAAATTATCTGGATCGTCAGTTAGCGGGTTTTGGATCCAAAGGGAAAGGAAACTAACGTCAAAATTATTATAGAAATAGACACCATAGTACAGAGGGAGATAGTGACTAGAGAAAGAGGATTAGTATAAAAAGAAGGGAGATATATACATTTCTCCAGGTAGACGCGATGCAGAATCCAGAGTGGATGAGATGTTGGCTAAGCTGGTAAAGGGTCAAGAATGTTAGGAGACTAGCCTTAAGGAGATTAAGACTTATATTTTAGGGTTGACCCAGAAGGTCGACTCACATGCCACTACTATCAAGCAATTGGAACACCAATTTGGGTAGGCATAAAAAATTTTGTACTAGAGAAAGCTAGGTACCCTTTTGAGCAACATAGTGCAAAATTTGAGAAATGATGGTCTCATAATTGTTATTACCACGAGGGTTTGTATCACTACTATGGATCCCCCACTACCTACTACTGAAGTTGTTTAACGCCCTGAGTTTATACCCTGAATGCTACACGGTGCTCATAATCTTGAGGGATCATAAGTTAACCCATGACTGGTACCTGCTGTAATAACAGAATAATAATATTGTAATTATGTGAAAATTAGGTAGAAAATTGCCATAAGGTTCAAACCTATAAATAAATACTGAGTACGGTACATCAATACCAAAATTGAACATCTTTCTATAAATACTCTAGTCCAAAAAGGCTCTACTGTCTGAATAAGGAGTTGAAGGGACAAGTCCCCAACTAACTTCGACTACTAAAGTAAATTGAGTACTTAAATAATAGAATAATAAATCTATCCTTGAACTATGAGGACTTACCACTAAGTTTGCTACTGATGGATCGGGCTGCTAAGTATGATCGGGAGCCTGTACATTTGAATCTATGATATAAGACATCATAGCACAAAAGAAAGGTATGTGTCAGTACGTTAAATATACTGGTATACTAAGTAAGGTAGGATGAGATGCATGGGTTCATATGCATGAATAATACTGACTAAATAACATGAGTATAATTAAATGAGACATGCATGAATACGTAAGCTGTAACTGAGGTCATGATAACACTAGCTACTGAGTTCTGAATTACTAATTTACTAATATCTGAGTCTGCTGATACTGTATAACTGATAGTTGAATGACTGTATCTGATAGTCCTAATTCTGTGGAACTGTACTGAGTTCCATACAAAACTGAGTAACTATATCTGATTGTCCTGATTTTTGTAGAACTGAACTGAGTTCTATTTTGAAGACTAAAATTGAGACTGTGGGAGGTAATCATCTAATCGACATGCCCTTTTCTGAATAGATTTGGGGTCCAACCTATAACCCTAGTTGGAAGGGTGTCAGTATTGTGCCATAGGTAAAGACAATTGTGAGTTAACCCTCTCTTACAGGAGTCTCTTTTATCAACCCTCGCTGGCAGGTTAATTCAAATGAGATGTATCAACCCTAGTTTGGTAGAAAGATATCTCAACCTATGCTGGCTACATAGTTCTGTAATGTAGGGATTGCTAGTAAGGGTCAAACCCTCTGCTGGCAGGAATGCCCCCATCCCTAGGTTCGCTCGATGCTGAATCCTACTCCCAACTAAATAGAAACTGAACTAATTCCTAGTCCATACTAGGCTTGACTGAACTATTACTGATTATAGTGTCTAACTAAACTAAACTGAGTTCATTGAGTTTTGTTAACCGATGGAATACAACTGAATTCTGTTAACTGATTGAATTTACTAAGGTATGAACTGAATGCTAAACTGGACTGGACTGATACTGAGTCTACTGAGTTTTTCCTGAGTTCTATTACTGACTGAGAGTACTACTAATCGTGAAATAACTGAGATTATTCTATAACTAATACTTGCTCTAGGTAAACAGCTAAATTGTCGAGTATTAAATACCCCCAGGACTCAATAGTATAAAAAGTAAATCATTGCATGACTTTAGTAGCATAACAGTACTAGCTTCTTGATAATACATTCACTTAGAAATATTTGTCAAACACTTGATATACAGGAGCTTGTGCATGATTGAAATCACACAATAACATGTTATACTTGTACTAGTCAAATCACATAAGCATTTTGACAAACACATGGTGAGCATGGGTATTTCACATATCAATAAACATGTAGTAATATCATGGATTCTACATTCAACTTGAAAATTCAAGAGTTTGACATGTAGTTCACAAAACTCAATTCACAATTAACTAGTTTACATGAAACTTGGGACAAATCATGAAATTAGATCACCATTAACATCATAATCATTAATACATTCAAGATCCAACATAAAATCCATGAAATCAATTAACTTATTTTTTAAAAGAGTTTCTTGAACTCCAAGGGTGAAAGGAAACATGAACACATCACATACCTTGGTATTCCATTTTGTGAAGAAAGATGGAGTGTTCTTGAAGGCTGAATTTTGAGTTGGAGATCCTAGGGTTTTATTCTTAAGAAATTTTGTGAAAGATCAATGGATTTTGCCTCTAAAGGGGCTTAATCTCGTGTTTTGGGGGCTGACATAACGTGGGAAAAGACCCAATTACCCCTGAGGATGCGGCTTTCTAATGACTTAAAACTGATTTAGCAATGCGCAAACCGATATGCTGTGTCATTGGCATCGATATGATAGCCAACAAGACACGTCGGTTCACTGAAATTTACACTGGGAGCTGGAGAAAAATACTCATCGATGCAATGGGTGTTGCGGCGCATCGAGATCACATCAATCCACCGGTTTGAGCTTTTAAATGTGTTTCAAACGAAATCCAAAAAATCTAAAACTTGTCCGATAACGCCTATTGACATTCTTGATCATGAATTAACCTAAAAATCTATATTTAAAGGTCATAAGGGTTGTGAAATAGGATCGCCAACTTACAAATGCTAAAATAACTCTATGTATGAACACTTGAATGAATTTTTTTCTAAGTCTGGGATGCCTTACTAGCTTTTATAGGAATGAATCAAGATTAGGACTTTGTGGGGTCTTACAATATCTGTCCCTTGGGATTATTTGCCTTCGAATGAGGTTGATTGAGCTGAGAGTATTGATAGACTAAATTTAGATATAGGACATACACAACTGTAATATGATTTCATGACTGACACTACTGATATGCTGAAATTTCATACTGAACATGTATATTTGATGCATGAGTACATGGCTGGCATTGCTGAAAAGCTGAGTCTCTTATATTGAACATGCATATCTGATGCATGAATATCTGACTGAATGGACTCATGAATAATGACTGGATATGGAATGGTAACTGCTATTAAGTTTATAAAGAAAATATGAGCATGAAATTGAGTAATTTTAAAGAGAATTGTTACCTTAGGCTAAGTCTAAGTTTGCAGAGAAGAGGTGAGGATACTTGGTTCTCATATCTTCTCCTGCTTCCTTAGTAGTTCCCTCAATAAACTGATTCCGCCAAAGAACTTTAACTAGGTAGACTTCTTTATTCCTCAGTCTGCGAGTCTGATAATCAAGAATTTCAACTGGAATCTCCTCATAAGAGAGGCTATCCTGAACATCTTACTCCCTACAGGGACTACAACTGCTAGGTCACCTATGTATTTCTCTATCAAGGAGACATGGAACATTGACTGGACTGAAGCTAAATCTGAAGGTAACTCGATCTTGTAAGCTACCTTTCCAAAACGACTGAAAATTCAGTAAGGACCGACATATCGGGGACTGAGCTTCCCCTTCTTGCCAAACCTCTTCACTCCTTTTATATGAGATATTTTTAAGAATATAAAAATCACTGATCTCTAACTTGAGAGAATTTACTGAATATACATGAATGGGAACATGAGAACATAACTGAAAATATGATACAGGAACTAAACTGAGCCCTTGAATACATGGCTTACATCTGAGATTGGAACTTGAGGGTCCACCTATAAGTACCCACTACTCCAAATTGGATTCATTTCGTGAGGAAAAATGGAAGGTTTAGGCCCTAAAAAGTTGGGGGATTGTAGTGCATCTCCCTCTTGGGACATTAGGTCCCTTGAAGAATGCTGACTTGGCTGAGATATTGAGGAAAATTGAGATGATGCACAAGGAACCTAAGAATTATATTATGACTGCATATCGGGGTTCTGAAACTAAGGCATTACACCTTAATTGAGCTGAAATCTCAACCACATGGTTGCTCTATCTTGGAATATATACTTTCATGAGACTTCAGATAGTGCGACTAGATGGAAGGATGGGAGACCCAGACATACGAACATTATCCGCCTTACTGCTAAACCGAATTGCTAGTTTTGCGGACTAACTTATGCTGAAAACTTATATTCGACTGTAGCCTTTCTTTGACACTCTTTTATAGATTTTTAGTGGTTTTAGGGAGCAAGGAGTCTTGGCATGGCTGAATAAAATATCTGAATAAGAAAATCACATCTTGGCTAAAATTTTGTAATATGAGTTGAGGCCTACAAAACATTATTTATGATGAAGTGATTAAGCCTTATGCACTGTAACTACAAATTTTCAAGCTTAGAAATATCCCTTGAATACTCTCTCAACTATACTCTCCACCTTAGTAAAACACATCACCTAAGACTACTAAAAATATTCACATGGGTGCTCAGCATGAGTGCATAAACATACTAAATTATCTGATTATCTGAATGGATGATAGCTGAATACTTGGTCAAGTAATATTAAACTATACTTAGTCAAAATAGCTGGAATGAAACTGTAGAGTATTATACAAATGAGGTAAGGACTGACTGTGTAACAGGGAATAACTGAGCTTGAATTCATCAAAAATGCATTATTTGAAAATGCAAGACCAAGCGTATAACATAATTCTGAAATATTCTATAAACTGAGGTACTGAAGTACTGATAACTGAATAACTGATAATTGTACGCTATGGTCAAGCAAACCTGAAACTGAACTAAGTTACTGATCTAATTACTGGACCGGGACTGGGACTGAGATTGTAACTAAGACTGTAACTGAGATTGTACTGGAATTGAATACTGGGTTCTAATAACTCTATCTATTGAGGTCTGATCTGGAATGAATTCTCCCACTATGTTTAAGCCTAATCAAATCTCTAAAATGCATTTATCCACTTAAACATCAACATGACATTCAAGCCTATCTTCATAACTACAACCTTGTATAAAACTACCAAGCAATAATGTTTTCTTAACATGAAACATTTACTCTCTCCCTTTTAAGCAACTACTCATTGCTACATCATTTTATGAGGCGAGTTCACTGAAGGTTAAAACATGAGGACCTGAAGCATGAATGGTACTATACCAAACTTGACACTTAACTGATACTTGAGGAATAGGACATCAACATCTTGGATTTCATTGAGAAATCTAAAATGAAGATTTACATAATGAAATCTGAACTTAGCTGATCATTAGGAGTATAACATAAGTCATGGGAATTAAGCATACTATAAAGGATGACATGAGTACATGAGTCATGAGCTGCATGACCTGAGTCTGGAGTTTCTGTATTCATGGAATATGATTCAAAACACTGAGTGAATTGGAACTCCTAATATAGGAATTGTAAGTGTTCATGATTTCTAACGTGCACGAGTATGGGCTATGATCATAAAGTTGATACATAAGACATGAATAGATATCATGATAACAAATAGATTTTGAGAGTCTGGAATATGATTCTGAGATGATCTGTGTGATCATTTTCACCATAGGAATAGATAAGAATATCATCTATGAAGAATATCACGAACATGTCTACGTACTGCTTAAACACACGGTTCATCAAGTCCATAAAAGCTGCTAGGGAATTAGTAAGACCAAATGACATGACTAAGAATTCGAAGTGACCATACCGAGTTCTTAAAGCTATTTTTAGAATGTAATATTCCTTGACTTTGAGCTGATGATAGCCTAATTTGAGGTTTATCTTAGAGAAGTAACTGACACTCTTAAGTTGGTCAAATAAGTCATCGATTTTGGGAAGCGGATACCTGTTCTTGACTGTGACTTTATTTAGCTGGCAGTAGTCTATACATATTCTGAGAGAACTGTCTTTCTTACGCACAAATAAAATTGGAGCACCCCACGGAGACATATTAGGTTTGATAAATCCCTTACCTATGAGATTATTTAACTGTTCTTTTAATTCATTGAGTTTTGCAGGTGCCATTCTGTATGGAGGAATAGATATGAGCTAAGTGTCTTGAAGAAGGTCTATTCCGAAGTTGATTTCCCTTTCGGGAAGGACTATGAGAAGATCTTTGGGAAACACATCTGGGAATTCACATGTTACTGACACTGATTCAAGATTAAGGGTTTTTGAGTTAGAGTCTTGGACTCGAATGAGATGGTAGACACATCCCTTAGATATCATTTTCCTTTCCTTACGGTAGAAAAAAAGCTGACCCCTAAGTGTTGAAGTACTACCCCTTCACTCTAGGATGGGCTCATTCAGAAACTAAAACTGGACAATTCTATTTCTGCAGTCAACTGAGGCATAGCATGAATGAAGCCAATCCATGCCGAGAATGACATCAAAATAAGTCATCTCTAATTTGACTAAGTCTACTGAAGTGACTTTCTAAGACACCATAACCTTACAGTTCCTGTATACCCATCGGGCTATGATAGATTTAACCACTGGGTAGATACTGAGAAAGGCTCTGCTAGAATTTTGAGACTGACTCTGAATTCAATAGCTATATAAGAAGTTACAAAAGATAAAAAATCTCCTGGATCTAGCCAAGCATAAGCATACAAATAATAAACTTACAACGTACCAGTGACCACATCAGGATAACCTTTTTGATCCTATCGAAACTAAAGAGCATAGAGTCTATTTGGGCATTGCCCACTGGTAGCACTGGAAGTGACACCCTGTTGATTTGGGCGACCAGACTGAGCTGAGAGACATTTATGTTAACCCTGGGAACCTGAATGGGGACAATCTATGAATCTGTGACCTGGCTTGCCACACCCAAAATACATAACACTGCCAGCCCTGCAGATACCCTGGTGGTTTTTGCCATATTTCAGACAAAGAGGATTGGTTCGACCACTCTTAGGCCTAGATATTCTGTCCCTCTTATTCTTTCTCCCTATTTTTCTATGCCTCTCCTCCTTACACTACGGAGCATGAGCCATAAGCCTAGATAGAATAATGACTAGCTGCTTGTTCTGAGAAACTATTGAATTAGCTAAGGCGGTGAAAGCAGCTCTAAGCTCAGCGTGAGAAACATACTCATTCAGGGGATCTTCCTGAACGTGCAGAGGGGTTGACTGGTTTTTGTTACTTGTTTTGTTATATTCTTTGGAAGACATGTTCTGGAAGCATAAGAAAGAGATAAATTAGACTGAGAGTTTAACTTGAGCTCATGCTTACTTGTACGACATGAATATTGAAAGAAAGGAAACTCTTCCTAAAACATCTAATAGCCTTCTGTCCATAAGTGTGGCATGCAACACACCCATGTACAAGACTCTACTAGATGCGGCTTTCATACTTCCTAGGACTCTATCAAACCTATCTCTGATACCAAGTTTGTAATGCCCAGAGCCTGTAACCCGAATGTTACACGGTGCTCATAATCTCGAGGGACCACACGCTAACCCATGACTGGTACCTACTGCAATAACTGAATAATACTATAATTATGTAGAAATTTCCATAATCTTCAAAACTATAAATAAATACTAAGTATGGTACATCAATACCAAAACTGAACATCTATCTATAAATACTCTAGTCTAAAAAGCCTCTACTACCTGAATAAAGGGTTGATGGGACAACTCCCCAACTAACTCCGAATACTGAAGTAAACTGAGTACTGAAATACTGGAATAATAAATCTATCCTTGAACTATAAGGACTCACCGCTAAGTCTGCTGCTGATGGATCGGGATGCTAAGTATGATTGGGAGCCCATGCATCTGAACCTATGATATAAGACATCATAGCACAAAAAAAAGGTATGTGTCAGTACTTTGAATGTACTGGTATTCTAAGTAAGGTAGGCCGAGATGCATGGGTTCATATGTATGAACAATACTGACTGAATAACATGAGTATAACTGAATGAGAGTACATGCATGAATACGTAAGTTGTAATTGAGGTCATGATAACCCTAGATACTAAGTTCTAAATTACTAATTTATTGATATCTGAGATTGTTTATATTGTATAACTGATAGCTGAATGACTGTATCTGAAAGTCTTGATTCTGTGGAACTGTACTATGTTTTGTACTAAACTAGGTGACTGTATCTGACAGTCCTAATTTCTATAGAACTGAACTGAGTTCTATTCTAAATACTGAAACTAAGACTGTGAGAGGTAATGATCTAACCAATATGCCCCTTTCTAAATAGATTTGGGGTCCAACCTATAACCTCAGTTGGAAGGGTGTCAGTACCATGTCACGGGTAAAGACAACTATGAGTTAACCTTCTCTGATAGAAAGCTCTTTCATCAACCCTCAATGGCAGGAAAACTCATATGAGATCTATCAATCCTATTTGGTTGAAAGATATCTCAACCTACGCTGGCTATGTAGTTTTGTAATGCAGGGATTGCTACTAAGGGTCAAACTCTCTACTGGCAGGAATGCCCGTATCCCTGGGTTCGCTTAGTGATGAATCCTACTCCAACTGAATAGACACTAAACTAATTTCTAGTCCATACTAGTCTTGACTGAACTATTACTGATTATACTATCTAACTGAACTGAACTGAGTTCACTGAGTTTTATTAATTGATAGAATAATACTGAATTTTGTTAACTGACTGAATTTGCTGAGGTTTGAACTGAATATAGAGCTGGACTGGACTGATACTGAGTCTACTAAGTTTTTTCTGAGTTCTATAACTGACTGAGAGTACTATTGATCGTGACATGACTGATATTATTCTATAATTGACACTGGCTCTGGGTAAACAGCTAAATTATTGGGTATTAAATAACCCCAGGACTCGATAGCATGAAAAGTAAATCACTGCATGACTTTAGTAGCATAATAGTACTAGCTTACTGATAATACATTCACTTAGACATTTTTGTCAAACACTTGATATACATGAGCTTGTGCATGATTGAAATCATACAATAACATGTTATGGATGGACTAGTCAAATCACATAAGCATTTTGACAAGCACATGGGGAGCATGGGTATTTCACATAACAATAAAGATGTAGTAATATCATGGATTCTACATTCAACTTGCAAATTTAAGAGTTCGACATGTAGTTCACAAAACTCAATTCACAATTATCTAGTTTGCATAAAATTTGGGACAAATCAAGGAATTAGATCACCATTAACATCATAATCATTAATACATTCATGATCCAACATGAAATCCATGAAACCAATTTACTTATTTTTTGAAAGAGTTTCTTAAACTCCAAGGTTGAAAAGAAACCATTGAATGAACACTTCACATACCTTGGTATTCAATTTTGCGAAAAATGATGGAGTGTTCTTGAAGGTTGAATCTTGAATTGGAGATCCTAGGGTTTGCTTTTTGAGAAATTTTGAGAAAGATCAATGGATTTTGCCTGTAAAGGGGATTAATCTCATGTTTTGGGGGCTGACATAACTTAAGAAAAGACCCAATTACCCCTAAGGATACGGTTTTTTAATGACTAATAACTGATTTAGCGATGCATAGACCAACGCACCACGTCATTGGCATTGATGCGATAGCCAATGCACCACGTTGGTTCACTGGAATTTACACTGGGAGCTGGAGAAAAATACTCATCGATGTGATGGGTGATGCGGCGCATCGAGATTGCATCGATCTTCTAGTTTGAGCTTTCAAATATGTTTCAAACGAAATCTGAAAAATCCAAAACATATTCGAGAACACCTACTGACATTATTAATCATGAATTAACCTAAAAATCGATATTTAAAAGTCATAAGGGTCGTGAAAAAGGATCACCAACTTACGAAGTCTAAAATAACTCTAAGTATGAACACTTAGCTGAATTTTTTTCAAAGTCTAGGACCCCTTACTAGCTTTTATAGGACCTAATCAAGCTTAGGATTTTGTGGGGTCTTACCGTTGTTGATACTGAGACACCTACTATAGAGTCGGAGAAGGTAACAGGTGATAAAGGTGCAGTTTCTAAAGATAAAAGTAAGGGTCTGGTCACTGAGCCAGAAGTCAGACAGATTTTGAGACCACCCCCACCTTTTCCTCAGCTATTAAGGCAGAAGAAAGAGGAAGGTAAGTTAAAGCGATTTAGTGAGATGCTGAGAGAACTGAGCTTGAAGATAAATCTTCTTGAGGCATTAAAGTATTTGTCTTGATATGCCAGGATCATGAAATAGTTGGTCACAAGGAATAAAGGAGAGACTTTTGAGGATGTTGATGGTGTGCATCATTGCAGTGCAGTCACGACTAGGTACTTGGCGTAGAAAAATGGTGATCCCGGAGCATTCACTATACCATGCACCATTGGGTTATCCTAATTTGCACAAACTGTAGAAAGGTGATGTGGAGATTTTTCCTTGAGCTATGGAAAGAAGGACTTGAGCTCATATCATAAACTAAATGCGAGTGCTCTCTGGAATTTACCTTCTACGCCAATTCCTTACCTTGTGCCTTTTCCCTTTTATTCCATGCCTTGTGGCACTCTTTACCTTCAATTTAAAGATTGTGTATTGTAAATATATCCTTAAAATCAACTCACCAAGAATCCTACAGATTCATACACCATGGGTTAGATCTCAAAACAACACAACATTCATAACAATGGACTAAAAACACGAGCTAAGACTAGGCTTGCCCATATTGATCTTTAATTTATGTTTTGACCCTTGTCTTAATCTAATTAAACTTTTCATATTATAAAAAGTTGTTCCACACATAAATACACAATTAAACCATTTGGAACTCATTTAAAATATTAGAATCCAGTGCGATAGACTAAAATAAATCCTAGCTCAAGCTAGTAAAACTAGTTTTCTCGTCTAGACTTTAAATGATCCTTTTAAACCAAAACTTGTTTGAAAACACTTCTAAATATTATAACCATATCCTTGAACTCTTAAATGATTATTTATATCATAATAAACACATTAATCACATGAATTGTACTTAAAATAAGACTAAATAAGCTAGGATAACATCGCTAGAGTGCATAAATACACCCAACATCAAGCAACACTAGATGAAATCTAGAACAGAGCTAGAGGTGCTCATGTTCAATTAATCCCAGCATATTTGTACTTGCAACCATATAAATATGATGAAGAATATCTGGGATATTTTGAACCGACTGAGACTGAAGCCATAGTACCTTCTACTTTGCACCCAAGCATCAAATTAGACATCACGAGTGCCATGATCCAACTTCAGAATTTGAAGGGTGTGTATGCTGGATTGTCTAATGATGATACAAATTTGTAAATTGCAAATTTTCTTGGGATATGCACCTCGTATACCATTCCAGGGGTAGATCAAGAAGAACTTAGACTGAGGCTTTTCCCTTCTTTCTTACGGGAGAGGCATCCTTATAGTTAGGGGAATTGTCAAGAGGTTTTATCACGACTTAGAATAAGTTGCGCAGGAAATTATTAAATAGGTTCCTTCCTCCATCAAGGATGATGTATCTCAAGGAAAATATCTATAATTTTAAGCAGTTTCAGTCAGAGTCAATGTACGAGGCTTGGTTCAGTATTAAGAAAAAGCTAAGCATGGTGCCTAATATTCAGTTGTCAGGAACGAGCTTATCAGAGTTATTCTACAAAGCCATGGCAGACACCATATCTAGAAGAGAATTTATCAGACTAAATTAGGAGGCAGTGTTGGACATGCTGGAGCAGATCCCACTCATTAACTGAGGGTAGCAAACTCAGGAGGCTGAGAGGGGATTGGTACTTATGATATTGGTGCCTTCTATGACCAGAGAGAAGTTGATGATATAGTAGCGCAATAAATTATGTTACTAAGGACTTAATTAGGGGTGCTAGAAAAGCATTTTGCAATAAAATTTTTTGAGAAAGTGAATATAGTAGAAGAACAAGGTCATCTTCCAAAGCGTACAAGTCAGAATTGGAATAGAAAGTTAATTATCTGGATCGTTAGATGGAAGGTTTCTGAACCCAAGGGAAAGGAAAATAAGGTCAAAACTATTATGATAGATATAGAGACCTTATCAAAAAGCTAGATGGTAACTGGAGGAAGAGGATGAGTTCAAAGAGAAGGCAGAAGGTACATTTCACCAGGTAGACATGATGCAGAATCCAGAGTGGAGGAGATGCTGGATAAGCTGGTAAAAGGTAAAAAAATATCAGGAGACCAGACGTAAGGAGATTAAGGCTTATATTTCATGGTTTACTAGAAGGTTGAGTCATATGCCATTTCTACCAAGCAGTTGGAACACCAGTTTGGGTAGGTGTCAATAATTCTAAACTAGAGACAGCTAGGTACCTTTCTGAGCAATATACTGCAACATTCGAGAAATGATTGTCGCATACTTTCTATGACCACAAGGAGTGGTATCACTACTATGGATCCCTCTTTACCTGCTACTGAAGGTGTTGATAATAAGAAACCTGCTATTGAGTTGTATAAGGTAACAGAAGATAAAGGTGCAGTTATTAAAAATAAAAGTAAGGGTCCGGTGACTAAGCTAGAAGTCAAACAGATTTTGAGACCACCCTAATCTTTTCCTCAGCAATTGAGGCAAAATAAAGAGGAAGGTAAGTTCAAGCAATTTAGTGAGATTCTTAGAGAACTGAGCTTAAACATACCTCTTCTTGCGGCGTTAGAGCAGATGTCCGAATACGCCAAGTTCATGAATAGTTGGTTACAAGAAAGAAAGGAGCGACTTTTAAGGATGTTAATAATGCAGTCACGACTAGTCCTTGGCGTAGAAAAAGGGTGATCTTGGAGCATTCATTATACTATGCACCATTGGGTCATCCCGATTTGCCCAATATTTGTGTGATCTTGGGGCCAACATTAATTTGATTTTGCTGGCCGTATTCAAGAAACTAGGCTTAAACCCTCCAGAATTGACTTTGATATGGCTATTAATAGATGACCATATAGTGAAAAAGCCTGTGGAATCTCATTTGATATGATCATAAGGGTGAATAACTTCATCTTTTAAATTGACTTTGTCATCTTGGAGTGTGAGGTTAACACCAATATGCCCATTATAGTGGAAAGACTGTTCATGGCCATAAGTAGAGCTGTAGTAGATATGGAAAAAGGTGAGGAGGCAACAGTTAATATTTGAAAGCCAATAAAGTAGCCAATCAACATGAGGGTAGTGTTGGTGATTAATTGTATTGATAACTCTGAAGGATATTCCTATGGGTATCTTGATGAATTCTGAGTAGTCAAGGTATCCGCATCGTGCCGCGGTGTTAAATCAAGCGTTGCATGGGATACAACCCATAGGCTTGCTGGTGATGTCTGAGTAACAAACATAGCCACGTCGTGCGGTGACGTTAAATCAAGCGTTGAGTGGGAGGCAACCCACTATTTTAGTTTTCACATTTTTATAGGTTTTTAGCATTTGGACCTTACTTAGAATATGGTAAAAATTGTTACATTCAGCGATTTTCAGGTAAGAGAACTGTGTGATCAGCCCATCATGATCACAAATCTTAGATGGTAAGTTGAGTAATATGCCAAAAAGTCAAAATTTTGAGGATGCAAAATTGTAAGTTATGGACTCTGGCATTTAATTTTACTTTTGGGACCAAAAACTTAGGTTGTGGGACCATAAGTATCTGGAAAAATATCAAAATGCTGAGTTTGGGTTGTAGAAAAGCGGGCTAAAATTTTATTCCCGATACCTACGGGTCGCAGGTACTATATGCGCCCAAGGCCCGACTACGAGTATAGGTTGGGGGTGCGTGCTGTGGGTAGGTCAAATTTTAGGCCCTCTTTTTATTTAAAATTTTGGGCCCACCGAAGTTTATATATGACCTAAAGCTGCCCGCCATTTACATTTTTTGTTTGTCCATTAACTACAACTTCTGAGATTTAAGCTACATGTTCCCTTGGGATTCAACTCCAACCTTAGTTGGGTTACGATATCTTGACAGTGACCATATCATCATCTAAAAGGAGGTGTTGCTTGGATGTCATCAAGAAATGGGCTCCATTTTAGATGATGATACAATCGCTATTAAGATGTAGTAACCCAACCAAGGTTGGGGTTAAATCCTAAATGAATATGTGAACTTGTAGTTATCGGCAGTTGAAGTCCATGGGCAGTACTAGAAAGTAAATGGTGGGATTTTTTTGTAGTAATCTCGAGTAAGTAACAATAATAACTTTAGTTGTAATCATTTATAGGCGAACACTTCAATTGCATTCCCCCTAGCTTCTCAACTCAGTAGGTTTATCGTGTTATGTTGAACCATCCCATACCTTACATGCAGAATCGATAAGTTATGTACCTTCTACAGTCTTTTGGACGAGTAGAAGGATTTCACCATTTACCTTTTGAGTCTCATGATGCCACATTACTAACCCTTATCTTGATTCCAATTAACTATTACCTTTTGAGTCTCTAGTTATTAGATGAAAGCTAACCATCTAACTTAGATATCACCTAGTAGCATGGATCGAAAGTTAAACCTCAAATTACTATTGTCAATATTTTTTTCTAGTCACTACTCTTCTTTTAGAGTAAGTAGCAATATCTAGGCGGTATCCTAACATTTGCAAACACTAAGACAACTATTATACTAAAGATAGTGCAATGCATGGCGTGGGTATTGGTTTCGTTCATCAATCACACTTTCCCTACTTTGTCAATATGCCAGGGTTTGCATAACCCTAGCTATGGTTTTTAGACGCTCATGATTTTGAAGAAGTCAATGACATTCATAATTAAAATCTTAGAAGAAATAACAATGATAAGATAAAAAAAAACTATAACATGATTAATCAACTAGAGTTATACACAAGAATCCCAAGATCAAAGAAGGATCTTTGAATAAAAATATATTTCTGAGTATCAAAAGTGTGTAAATTTTACTAAAAAGTACATAAATGACATTTATAGTACATGTGAAAACCCTAAAAACCAAGCCAGAATGAACTAGGAGAAAATAGGGTCAATGGCCATATGTGGTCTGCACCTGTGTTTGGGCACGGGCACAGGTTGTACCTGTGATCTGGATCCGAGCGCAGATACGAACCGTAGGTATCGGATGGGAAAACATCTTGCGATTCATCTTTGGGATTTTGGATTTCTAACACATACGTTGTGTACTTGTGGTTCGTAGGTCCTACCTCCAGTCTGTGGGTTAATTTAGCAAGTTCTGGGAGTTAGTTTTTCAACTCTTCTTTGATTCTCTAACGTGCATTGATCACGATCAAGACGGAAAACATCCCAATCATCCATAATTTCTCCAAAATAGTCAAAAACACCTTTTTCATGAACTTATCATCCAAAACATGGTTTCTTACAAAACATAGCAAAACCAGATAATATCTAATAAAAAGGCCTCAAAAACTTGTATATTTTCCATGTTTTAAGCTTTGAAAGTGCTATATTTCTATAGCACTTCAACACTCATAACTTGGAACGTTTGCATGTCCTCTGGCAACAAAAACACAACAAATAAAAAATGACGCTTAACTAGAAAAAACTAAGTTATTCAAGACAGTCAGTCATCACATTAAGTTCAAAACACAACATCCCCCTCCAATCTCAATCTTCAAAACCAACTGTGTATAAACATGAAGCACAATAGTATGACACAATAGGATGAAGGTATGGAAATTACTTTAGCAACAAACAACCACTCATATATACAAATTACACTACCCGAACAAGCAAATAGCTATCAATATGACTCAAGTGCCCTCACAACAAAGATGTCACACTCACTCATATGAAATATTGCATGTCAGTGCAGGGACAATCAAGAGACACTCACACTCAACAAAGAAGTTCGAATCAATGCATGTCAAATATCATAGGTTTACCCTTATTTTATTTACCTTAGCATTCAGATAGTCAAGTTAGGATCACTATAGGACTTTTTCTTGGCTTGTAATGTAGGCTTAGGGGTTGGTATGGTACAAATGGACATATAAAGTGAGTAAGCCTCCTTGGAACTACACCAACTATGGGATCTCACTTACTAGCCAAATTTCTTCTTATTCCACCCCTTTTGCTCCTCTTTTTTCTTTTATGCACATTCAGGTGAGGTGTGGTCTCTTATTCCTTCTTTTTCTATTTTTCACAATTTTTTCCACACCCAGCCCTACTAACTTTTTCTACTTTTTACCCCTTCTTCATACCTATTTTACATTGCGCACCCCTATGATAACCACCCTCAACTTAGGCATTTTGCCTGAATTGAGGTGTACAATGTCCAAGGAGGACCTGGGCCAAAACAAGTAAATTATAATACAAATGGGAAGGTGAATGATGAAAATAAGAAAAAATAATCTTACAAGGCTCAAAGTAGGGGTCAAGGGATATAATTCGCACATGGAAGTTCATTTAGGCTAAAAGTGGACTAAAGTAAAAAATGTCTTATGATTCTTTCCTAACGAACTATCCTTCAACCTAGGCAAGACTAACCAGGCAAGTTCTACATTCGATATATAGAGGGAACTAGGTAGTCTCTCACATATACATAGCATAGAGTCAATATCACCAACTATTACCTATCCAGTTCATGCAATTGTTTGCAAATGGTTATCATGTCTCTAATACTAATGCCATAAAAGAATTCACATAGTTCACATGTATATACATTAACACGATTCTAAAAAACTCAAAAACTTGGAGGGGTATCAAAAATCAATCAAAACATGACTATTGACCTAAATACTTAAAAATCTCCTAATTACAAAAAACAACACAAAATAAAACACAATACACCTAAATATGCTGACTCTACTAGGAACAAAACTCTGGGGAAAAGAGTCACGAAAATAAAAACCCTAAGAGGACATCAAGACTCACATGTAGCCCCACCCTTAAATGAAAATCATGCATTTTCCCTAATGCATCAAAACAAAAAAAGGAAGTTAGGAACATACATGTGGCACTCTAGGTGCAAAGATCCGATGTCAATCATGCAATACGAATAAAATGAATAGAATACCTTGGGTTACCTCCCAAGAAGCGCCTGATTTATTATTGTGCCATGACGTAGTTCCCTAGGCTATTCAAACTTCGCCCAGGTCTATCTCAGCACAAACTTTAACTTCTTCCAGGTTTCCCATGTAGGGTTTCACTTGTTCCACATTCACTTTAAATGGGACATTACCATCACGCTTTACCTCAATAGCACCATTTAGGAACACCTAACCACAGTGAATGGTCTAGTCTATCTTGATTTCAGCTTACCAGGAAACAAACACAGTCTTGAATTATATAATAAGACCAAATCACCAGGTTTGAATATTCTCTTCTCGATCTTTTTGTCATGGTTCAACTTTATTCTTTCTTTGTATATGGCTGAGCTCTCATAAGTATGGAGTCGAAATTTATCCATTTCATTCACCTTGCTCATCCTCAAGCTCGCGGTATCACACCATTCAAAATTCAGCCTTTTTACTGCCTATAGCGCCTTGTGCTCAAGCTCAATCGGTAAGTGGCATGCTTTTTCCATACACCACCTGATATGGATAGGGATATATGAGGTCTTATAAGCTTTCTGGTAGGCCTTTAATGCATCAACTAACTTTCTAGACCAGTTGGTCCAATTAGCGTTCATAGTCTATGCTAAGATGGACTTTATTTCTCTATTGGAGACTTCTACTTGACCACTAGTATGGGGATGGTAAAGTGTTGCCACCTTATTCCTCACACCGTATATGTCAAGCAGGGCCTTGAACAAGTAGTTGCAGAAGTGAGAACCACTATCACTAATAATAGCACGTGGAGTGCCAAATCTAGAAAAGATGTTTATCCTTACAAAAATGGTGACACAACTGCCTTCATGGTCTGCAACCTGGTTCTCTTTCCTTTTTCGGTCCCTAATCTCAAAATCAAACTATTTAAGCTAAAGGATGAACCCAATGAATTAGTCGTGGTTCTATATATTTCCTCGATATCAAGTACCTCACAGTTGCATGGTCAATGTGTACTATCACCTTGGTCAAATTTACATAAGATCGAAACTTCACAAAAGTAAAAACCACCACAAATAGCTCTTGTTCTATGACTGTATAATTTTTCTGTTCAGGGTTTAAAGCTTTGCTGGCATAATAGATGGGATGCAATATCTTCTCGCTTGTTTGGCCTAGGACAGTCAAGCGACATAATAATACCGCTCCTTCAGGCATTTGAAAGCCTTGAGATACTAATAATCAAACACAAATTTCACCTCCTTCTCTAAAAGTTTGCATAGGAGAGTTATAATTTTAGAGAAGTCCTTGATGAATCTTCCATAGAAACCTGCATGAAAGCTTCTTATGCCTCTAACTGATACTGGTGGTTGTAATATTTTAATCACTTCAATCTTTGATCTGCCCTCCTCAATACCATGTTTGGTGATATTATTCTTTAGCACGATACCTTCTCTCACTATGAAGTGGCATTTTTCCTAATTTAGTACCAAACTGTATTCTTCGCATCTCTATAGTGCATTGGCCAGATGTGCCAAACAATTATTGAAAGAATCTTCGACCACTGAAAAGTCATCCATGAATACCTCAATCGTATCTTCTACCATATTAGATAATATGGACATCATACATCTATGAAAAGTTACAGGTGTATTGTAAAGTCATAACGGTATCCTCTAGATTGCAAAGGTCTTATAGGGGAAAGTAAAAGCATATTTTCTATGTCTTCTGGTGCAATCATGATTTGATTTTAACCCAAATACCCATCAAGAAAATAGTACCAACCCCTACCTTCTAATCTGTCTAGTATCTAATCCATAAATGGGATAGGAAAGTAGTCCTTTTGTGTTCACTTGTTCTGCTTTTGGTAATCCATTCACACACTCTATCCAGTCACTGACCTCATTGGCACTATCTCATTCTTTTCATTCAAAACCACTTTGATTTCCCCTTTCTTTGGCACATATTGAACCAGGCTAACCTATTAGCTGCCTGCAGTGGAAAATACCACTCAACATCCAACCACTTGATTATATCCTTTTGACCACTTTTTGAGGTTGTAGTTATCTCTGATGGTCAATATTTGGAATATTGTCTAGCTCAAGCTGTATCTTATGTGTGCATATACCTGGCGGGATCCCCATAATGTCTACAATGGTCCACGCAATAGCTCTCTGTAGGACTGATATCAAAGCCTCCCCTATGCTCTTGCCAGATCTACCGTAATGATTACCAGTAAGGTATTATTGGCTTCCAAGAATGCATAATTCAAGTGAAGAGAGAGGGCCTTAAATTTCAATACAGGTGGTTCTTCAATAGATGGTCTTGCAAAAGGTATGGTTCTTTTCTTCAAGTCAAGATCCAGTATCTTAGGGGCATAATGGTAAGAGCTAATTCCATGTAGTGCATTATCCATCTCATCATAGTCTAATATCCTATTACTTTCAAAGTTCATAATCACTGTAGCTAATGCTTATACAACTAGCCTCTCCTCAATAGGCACAACAACTGTGATCATGTCATCATCCATCGCATAAATAACTGACACTACTTTTATGTCATCCAGTTTTTGTAGGTCACGCATATATTCAATACAACTTGATCATCATTCAACTTAAAAGTGATCTCTTCCAAATCCAAGACAATCAACACTCGGCCAGTAGACAAAAAGGGTCTACCTAATCTAATCGGACAATGGGTATCCACTTCACAGCCTAAAATCATGAAATTTGTTGGATGTGTGAATTTTTCTACTCTAATCTCCATGTCACGCACTATACCCACTGGCTTCTTTACAAATGAATCATCTATCATTAGCCTTGCATATGTAGGCTTGAGTTCTCCTAACCCCAATATTTTGTGTATCATTAGTGGAATAACATTTATTTCTTCTCCCGAATCACATAGAGATTTATTAACATCATAAGGCCTAATAGAACTGAAAGGCCTGGCACTTTTTGGATTTAATACACACGGTCACCAAGACCAACCTCATATCAACAAATATAAGTTTCTACTTTTGGTCCCCTTGGGACATCAAACTTCTATGGCTTAGCCACACCTCCCGCCATTATTTCCCAATTTTCCAAATAACAAAACCATTATCCATTTATTAACCAAGGTCATTAATATTAGTATCTTCATACCAATCCTTACTTACAAGTATTATCCATAGCCAACCATATATAGGTTTAAGGGGACTTACAAGTGCTCTTCCATTTACCATATTAAACCACTTGGGGGACTTCCATGTTCCCACAAGCGTAATAATTTATCCTTTTACCTTCCAAACCATTTAAACCAATTCCATTAATACATTCACTTGAGGGATTTCTATGTATCCCGTAAGATTTTCAAAATAGACCAACCATGACCACCATAACCTTTACCCTTTAAACCATTCCAAACCATTATAGACCATGCCAAGAATTTAAGTATATATATCATTTAAACTATTTAAATCATACAAAACCATATAAAACCATTTAGAGTTCCATTACAAAACCAAACCATGCAAGAGTTCCAATGAAAGTTCAACAATAGAGTGAAAACATTCTTTGAGGCATTTTATGAAAATGTTGAGGTCATACCGTTACCAAGACCAAAACCAATGCATAAAGCCCCATAATTTGGTTTAATCAAGACCCATTTGTTAAACCATAACCTACCAATAACCACATATGCAACCATTACCAAAAACATGTAAACCATAACCTACCAATAACCACATATGCAACCATTACCAAAAACATGTAAAAACATAGTTTAAACCAATACCAAACCATATGCATCAAGACCCTCAACTTATATTTCGAAAACCGCTATTCATGATTCATAAATCAATGTTTAAAACACAATACATATGACTTTAGTTGGAAATAACAATGAGGGAAGGAGTACAATCTTATACATAAAGATTCACGAATGGAATCTTAACTTCTGATCCCTTTGAAGAACACTTGAGAAGCCCTAGCCTCCAATCTTTTAAGAGTGAGTTTAAGAGAGTATTTGAGGTGTTTTAATCCTTAACAAGTATTATGGAAGGCTACCGAAGCTTATATTATGTAAGGACATAAGGGTTTAGGAGTATGAAATGTCCAAACTATCCTCTGATAATAATTTAATACAAGTCACGTCCAGGGGTATGACTTCCCCTTACTACTCGCACTCTAGGGTACGAGTGGTACCCCAACTCGTACCCAAGCCTTGCCATGACCTTTCTTATTTGTTTCTATATGACTCCACCTCCCTAACTCGTACCTGTGGGTACGAATGACACCCCCAATTGTACCCACAACTTGTATCATAGGCAGATTCCTCAAGATAACACCTTAGACAACATACAACTAGGCCTTACACCCCTCGTATCCCTTTATTTGACTCATACTAAGAGGAGTCATATCTTGCGCAGTAGCCAAGCCAACCATACTGCCTAGGGTATAAGTGAACCCTCAAGACAACCTACGAATCATATTAAAGGGTACAATTGGTACCCTTGAGTCATACTAAGTCAAAAAGGTCCAAAACATGAGAGATCTTGCAAGGGTCCAAGTCCTAGGGTATTTCAGTCTCCCCCACTAGGATCATTCATCCTAGTATAACGGGTAAGGGTAAGGGATAAGCACAGATAACACATTAACACACATCAAACTTTCCTTCAACCAAAAATAAGAGACAAGGATACAAACAGAGATAAGAAGATCACTATACATGACCCAAACACGATTTACATCCAACACCTTCATTTCGACCTCTAACTAAGTTAGAAAACAAAGGTGCAACAGAAACTATTCCTGACCTTTAGCCATTTTAGAAAATAAAAGATGTGTTGAAAAGCACACACTTTATGCATGAGTTTTCGAAACCAAGAACCAATGCAGACACTTGGAATCCATGTCCTCCTCCATATCCCAAATAACTTTCTCGGGCCTTAAGTTCCACCATGGAACCTTTACCGAAGCCATACCTTATTTGTTCGCAATCAGTAAACTTACCAATATAAGATCCTCATTTGGACTTCCACAAAAGAACAAAGAACCCGAGATACAAATACCACCCAAAGAAACCAACCAACCTAGGACCATCCACACCTCAGCCCAACACAACACATATATTACTGGATGAATGAAACTTATGCTAAAGAGTAGGTCCAATCCAATCTATAATTTGCAATACACACCACTACGAGAGCTTGGGTCTAGCTATACACCACCTCAATGTTCAAGATTATCTAAAGCTAAATGGAGTTAACTTACGCCCCCGGGCTCTACTCCCTATATTTGTCCTAGAACTCTACTTTGCTTCCATTACCATTATAATATGGGAACCATGAGTAAAGGACATGGTCAAACCATATCTAAACATTATAATCAAAAACCCTAACCTATAAAAACCATGCAACCACTATGGCATGAAGACAATTCATAAGACCATAACTTACCAAACCTCTCAAGTACCTAACACAACTATTAGTACATCTACCAATCACAACATTTAATCCTACCTCCTATATACCTGTGGTTTGATCTATCCATCAAAAGATCTAGCACCCTCTATTATTTCCATAAGGATTTCCACCACCTATTCCTTTCCTAACAATTTCGCATGACAACAACCTTTCCTTACTTTCCAAATCTTAACCTTTAGTAGTCACCCTAGACTCCCCCTACTTAAGGAGTTCTACATTCCCAATTTCAACATATCACCATACTTCCCAAACCACTACAACCCTAGCATAAGAAAAGTCACTTATAAAACCAAATTACAAGAGTTATCCATGCCTCCAAAGGCAAGATCCCAAAGATAAGACATGACACTATAGTTATAAAGTACTTTACAACAACCACCTAGACCATAATGAAGAAACAACTCGACCATATCACACCATAAGAGGATTCCTTAGACTGGGCACCAAAAGAAACACAATCCACACATATAATTAGTGATTTAACACAAGGTAAAGATTTATATCCAGGGAATAAGGTGAATACAACATGCAAACCTTAGGAATAACACTAAATAAATGCATACAACACTAGTAGAGTACTCTCTTAATCGGGAGAGAAGGGTATCACTAAAATATCCAACCAGCCTTTCCTTAAAGTCCACCGTTAAAAAAGAATTCTAGATTAACCACCAAACTCCATCCTATTACACCAACAAACATAATTGCCTTCTCTCTAATGGGTATCGCCAAAGACATACACCAGGGACACCCCAAAACCCTTTTTATCCCAATGCTACCGAGAGCTCATCATAGATATTCAAAAACCATTAGACCATATTGACTCCAAGGTTTCCAATTTAAATCAAAACCATTTAAAATCTAACCATAACCACCAAGGCTTTTCAAAAATCATTTGAATCCAACCAAAACCTAAACCATGTTTCCTTAACCATCCATGTAACGTAAAGATTCAAAAATAGTCAAATCATATGACAAAATTATATCCAATGGCAATTTCACAAATATTTTGAGGGTATAAAAGTTCAAAAACTAAAATCAAGTAACTGGGGGATCCATAGTACCCCAAAATCCATTTAACATTCCCATGCATCCCACAATGTTCATAACCATAAATAAAGCATGAATAATGCATCATAACCTATGGAAAATCACTTAAATGAGTAATCATGTCAAAGATCTCAATTGTACCAAAACCTAATTTCAAAACCATAAATTTAATAATCAATTTCATGCCAATAGTAAAGTAGAAATATAAGGACAAGGATACATGCAAACTCTATGATCTAACCTATCGAATGACTAGATCCCTAGTCCCTTCGTTCAACCTGAACTTCTGACCTATAAGAAACAACTTTCTCACTATTGCAATTCCCAAGTCATCAACTTCATCTATCCTACCAATTTACCTCCACAATCCTCGTATTCTTATTCCCCGAGCTAATATGCTCCCTTTTATAAAAAAATCAAGCATCTTGATTGAAGCCTAGGATCTTCCAACCACCATGTACTACTATCAAAGTACCCTTATAGAATATACATAAGCATGGTCCACCCCACAAGGAGGACACTCCAAATTCTTTAGTCACCCACCGACAACCTATCCATTTCCAGGGAAAACCATTTTCCTTTTAAAAAAACAAAACACTCCATGGGGGAATATTAAGACTGATGAGACCTTCATCCCAGAGATCCTTTAGTTTCTCCTTAAGCTACTTTAACTCAAACAGAACCATTCTATAAAAAAGGAATAGAAATTTGAACAAATGTTCCAAACAACACAAACCCCAATCCAACCTCCCCATTAGAAAGACACCATAAAGGTCATCAGAAAAGACCCCAGGAAATTCATTCACCACCAAAACCAAATGCAAAGAAAGACTTTTTGGGTTAGAATTTTAACCTAGGCAAAATCATAAAAATATACCTTTTGAAACCAACCTCTAAATTCTAAGATATGAAACTACTATTTCCCTTAATGGCTAGAAAATGAAACTATCCTCCTATCCCATGATCCACTTACCAGGGAACCTAACAAGTCTGATAATCTAATAATGAGAAGCACGAGTGCGACCAATCCATCCCCCGAATAACATTAAAATCCACCACATTCGAGTCAAACAAATCCATTAAGACTTTTATTATAAACACATACCATACACCCTACAAAATCTGTTGGCTACTAAAGAATCAACTACCGCAGTAGAAACAGAAGAAGAAAAGAGTCAAAAATAACATTGGGACCAAGAAAAAAATGCATATCCACTAATGGGGTCACAAAAAAGAGGTGACCCCAAGCTAAGTAAACCATACACACCACAAAGAGAAGAGTTTCTAATATGTCCATGTCGGTATCACAAGATGTCTCGGACTCTTGAGGGATAGTAAGAATAGTGAGATGATCCCAACCAATGTTGGAGACAAATAAAGCACCCAATGCCCGAATTATCCAAGTGGCATCCCTTAAAAGACATTCCCATTTATTTAGGAAACTGTGACTCCTTACTTTGCCTATTTCCAACCTTACCTCATTCCTCCTCGTATCAATATGTAGGTTACTAAATTAATAAAATATTGGAACTCAGCCTTAGTAGCCTTTTCTTAAGATCACTAAAATGAGTTCTATCTTTTGAATAGGATTAGTGAAGACCGGTGGGACTCCACAGGGAAAACCAAAAGTTGCAAACCTTAATAAGGTATGTACCTCATGAGTTGTACTAGATCCATCCATGTTGTCCTTGAGTGTGAAAGACAAGTTTCCATAAACTCTAGATCATTGAGAAGACATGATCCAAAGAGTGAACCAAGGAAGATTCAGAGAAAAATTCAAGACCTTAGACTCCATAGCTCAAAAGTAGAATAACCAAGAAAGTAAAACATTCCTAAATGCCTCATAGTCTCTTGATTATATGTGTGGTGCATGCCACACTCATAAATAAGACTCTACTTGACACAACTTTTTGGACACCCCATGACACCAAACCCTAAGCTCTAATACAAAATTGACATGACTTGAACCAGGGCCTTGTTGTGATGGTCAATCCCAAACCCAACCTAGACTTAAAACTGCCCCTGTTTCCCAACCCAACCACTAGTCACATACCTTGAGTCGACTGAAGTCTGAACATATAACAAGATAGCGTATCCAACCATGTGGTGACTTTGGGATAAGTCAATATCCGAGACCTATCCAACTAAGTTCAACCACCCCATAACCTACCAATTCAATACGAAAACCATAAACCAATACCATGATAATAATACAATATATGTATATACATATAACAAAATAATCCATATCATACCCAAGTCCATAGTTGCCCATACAAAGCCTCTAGACCAACCAAAGAGAACCTAGTCGGGATATGCCCCCAACCATAGCCGAAACCAAAGTCTATAAAAGATAGGAAATATGAAAAGTAACCCATGACATGAAATAGATGCCTTTCGAACTATGGAAGCTTACCATTTTAATCCAACATTGACTATCCCTGAATTCATACACTAAGCAAGAAAAGTAGAATGATCGTTCCTTGTATAGCATAGGTATACAGCCGCCCGAAGATGGGTTAGTGGGTGGACACTAGCATGTACTTAGGATAAGGATAAAATAATGTCATTTACAAATCTAAGTAAAACCATCCATAATGCATACAACCATACATATATATAACCATGTCGCCAAAGGGAATCGGGCTTAGCATTCATTTAAAACCTTTACCTGGGTTGTATAGCTTTACCATCCTAAACTACCCATGGTCTATATGTGTTCAACTCCTGTTGAAAGGGCCCCAGTACATGTAGCCGTACAACTAGGAAAGAAAAACTTGAGATAACTAGTACATCCCCCAATTATAGTGTGACATCATGCACAAGGTTACCAACACCAACCTCATATCGACAAATATGAGTTTCCAGTTTTAGTCCCCCCGATACCTCCACCTTTCATGGCTTAGCTACACCTTCTATCATTATTGTTAAATTAAAACCAATTTCCAAATAACTAAACCATTATCCACTTATTAACCAAGGCCATTAATATTGGTATCGCCATACCGATCCTTACTTGAAAGTATTTTTCATAGCCAACCATATATAGGTTTAAGGGTACTTTCAAGTGCCCTTCCATTTACCATATTAAACCACTTGGGGGGATTCCATGTTCCTCACAAACATAACAATTTAGCCTTTTACCTTTCCAAACCATTTAAGCCAATTTCATTAATGCATTCACTTGAGGAATTTCTATGTATCCCGCAAGGTTTTCAAAATAGACCAACCATGACCACCATAACCTTTACCTTTTAAACATTCCAAACCATTTTAGACCATGCCAAAAAATTAAAGCATTTACATCATTTAAACCATCTAAACTATGCAAAACCATACAAAAATATTTAGAGTTCCATTACCAAACTATACCATGCAAGAGTTCCAATGAAACTTCAACAATAGAGTGAAAACATTCTTTGAGACATTTTATCAAATATGTTAAGGGCATACCTTTACCAAGACAAAAACCAATGCATAAACCACTATATTTTGGGTTACTCAAGACCCATTTGTTAGACCATAACCATCCAATACACACATATGCAACCATTACCAAAAATATGTAAAAACATAGTTTAAGCTAATACCAAACCATATGCATCAAGACCCTCAATATATATTTCAAAAACCACCATTAATGATTCATAAATCAATGTTTAAAACACAATACAGATGCCTTTAGTTGGAAATAACATTGAGGGAAGGAGTACATGCCTTTTACATAAAGATTCACGAATAAAATCTTGACCTTTGATCCGTTTGAAGAACACTTGAGAAGCCCTAGCCTCCAATCTTTCAATAGTGAGTTTCAGAGAGTATTTGAGGTGTTTTAATACTTTAACAAGTGTTATAGAAGGCTAACAAAGGTTATATTATGTGAGTACATAGGGTTTTAGGAGTAGGAAATGTCCAAACTAACCTTAGCTTAAAATTTAAAACAGTCGCGTCTAGGGGTACGACTCCCCCTTACCACTCGCACCCTAGGTTACTAGTGGTACCCCAACTCGTACCCAAGCCTTGACATGGCCTTTACTACTATTTTCTATATAAATCCACCTCTCTAACTCATACCTGAGGGTATGAGTTACTCCTCCAAGCATACCCTTAAATTGTATCATAGGAAAATTCCTTAAGATAAACCTTAGGCAACATACGACTCTGCCTTAACTCTTTGTATCCCTTTATATAAATCATACCAAGAGGAGTTATATATTGGGTAGTATCTAAGCCAAACATACTCTCTAGGGCACGAATGAAGCCTTAAGACATCCTACGATTCATATTTAAAGGTACGATTGTGACCCTTGAGTCGTACCTAGTCAGAAAGGTCCAAAACTTGAGAAATTATGAAAGGTTCCAAGTCTTAGGGTGTTTCAAGAACATGGGATGGTTAGTGCACCTTGGTCCTCTTACTTATCTACCTATATTTTGTAATAGTCTGAGCTAAATTATTGCACTATATTTTGTAGCTCTTCTACAATCCAGTCATCATCATAATCATTGTCGAAATTATCATCACTACAGGTCAGCTTCTCAAACTCTACCTCAGGTGGATCTTCAGCATCAACGTCATTCTTATTAGGCTCATCAATAATAGCAAAAAAGTGCTCATTAGGTGAGGATTTATCCTAAGCGTTAATAGTCATATAGTGAACACGTGTTGTAGGATTCTGCATATTGTCACCAAGTAATGCTCCTAACTGACTGCATCTTAGACAAAGTGACCTATATTTTCCCATACTCCTGATCCAACTACTTAATGGCACTCACATGTGATTCAACCTTTTAGGCTAAACCTGAAATTTAAGATTTAAGTTCTATGAGGCTAGCCTCCTAGCTCTCTTGACCCTTCATTGGCATGGTCAACATCTCTTCAATTTTAGACTTCGCCTCATGTTTTCTAGATGGAATATACTTATCTCTCTCATCATAATAGTTCAAACCTCAATTCCCTTGCCTATGGGCTCAAGAACCCACTAACTGATAATCCACAAACTTTGTTTCCTCTGATATCCCAACTTTATGCGCCTTTAAACAATTAGTGGATACAAATTTCTTGACCAACTCACCAAAATCTATCCATATTAGTGAAATATTTTGGGCTACATCATCTTTAGTTACACTCTGTTTACCAGAAGCTCTAATAGCATAAATATCAGAACCTCTAACAACCTTACGAGTTTGCCACCCTCGGTTTGTTAATGAGATCTGATCCATAATACTCACAGTTGTCTCCCATGGTAATATCATAAAGGATCCTCCAAAAATATTGCCTGCCATTACTTTAGAACTAATAGTTAGGGCTCGATAGAATATCTCTGACAAGCATATCCTTGATATTTGGTGGTAAGGTACCATTTTAAGCCTCTTCTTAAATGAAAACCATACCTCATAAATAGACTCTGACTATAGTTGCTTGAAATTATAAATCTCATCCTTGAGATACAATACTCTGGATAGAGAAAAGAATTTGTATACGAATTTCCTTCGTAGCTCATTCCATATAGTAATGGACTCTCTTGGAAGTTCCCCAAGACATAATTATGCTTCTCCAGTAAGTGAAGAAAGGAAAAACCTAAGTTTTAGTGCCTCCTCATCTATCCTCGGTAGGTTATATGAAGCATAGATCCCAGTACAATTTTCCAGATGCATGTTTTTGTTATCTGTATGCAACCCCACAAACATACCCTTCAAGTACAAGAGCTAGATCATATCACTAGAGTTAAAATTAACATCAAGAGGTAAAGGAGGTGAGATAATAGATCTTGTATCAGTCGGCTCATCGTATCCCAAGTTTTCTTATCATCAACATATGGCTGAATATACTAGTACCTTTATTTTGATTTCCACCGAGTACTTCTCGATGGTTTACTATCCTTCTCTGATTAGCTAACTTTGTCTGAGCTAACATCTTACCATTCTGTCTATCAAAAACCTCTTAAACTCCATATTTTAGGAGATTGTCCCCCTTCAACTCTAACATCCTACTATGAGAGTATAGGATCTTCCCTAAAATCAGTGGGAGTAAGGGATTGCCATCACTCCATGTGCTAGGAATACACCAGAGTATACCCAAATAAGAATAAAAAATAAAAACCCAAAAACTGAAATGACTTCTATCCATAAATCAACACCGTACTCCCCAACAACGCACAAATTTCTTGATAACATCCAAGCAACACCTCCTTTTAGATGATGATATGGTAATTGTCAAGATATATAACCCAGTTGAGGTTGGCGTCAAATCCCAAGGGAATAAGTATACTTGTAGTTATCAGCAGTTGAAGTCAATTGGAAGTACTGAAAAGTAAATGGGGTATTTGTTTGTAGTAATCTCTAGCATGTAACATTATTAACTTTGGTTGTAATCAATTATGGGGGAATACTAGGATTGCATTCCCCCTAGATTCTAAACTCCATAGGTTTATCATTCTATGTTGAGCCATCCCAATACCTTGCATGCAGAATTGATAAGTTATGTACATTCTACAGTCTTTTGGTTGAATTGAAGGAATCCACCCTTTATTTTTAAATCTCAAGATGGGCATTACTAACCCTTATATTAATTCCATCTAAATATTACCTTTTTAGTCTTTTTTTATTAGATAAAAACTAACCATCTTACATAGATATCACTAAGTAGCTTGGATCGATAGTTAAACCTCAAATTACTATTTTTATTATGTTTTCCTAGTCACTACTTCTCTTTTGGAGTAAGCATTAATATCTAGGTGGGATCCTAATGTTTGAAACTTCTAAGAAAACTATTATACTAAAGATAATACAGTGCGTGCCGTGGGTATTAGTTTTGTTCAACAATCATACTTCCTCTACTTTATCAATCCGCCAGGGTTTGCATAACCCTAGCTTTGGGTTTAGCCACTCATGATTGTGAAAAAATCAATGTTCATAATTGAAAGCTAAGATAAATCAAAATGATAAGATGAATAAAACCCAAAACCATAATAGATTAATCAACTAAAGTTAATACATGGGAATCTCAAGATCAAAGATGGATCTTGAAATCAAAATATATTTCTAAGTATCAAAAGTGTGTAACTCCTACTAAAAAGTGCATAAAGGGTATTTATAGTACATGGCAAAATACTAAAAACCAAGCTCGAATGAACTAGGAGAAAACAGGGTCAATGGCCATATGTGTCTATACCTGTGGTTTGGCTCCAGGAGCAGGTACGGACCGCAGGTATTGGATGGGAAAAAATCCTATAGGTTTACTCTCGAGATTTTAGACTTCTGGCATATACTTGGTGTACCTGCGGTCTGAGGGTTAACTTAGTGAGTTTCAGAATTCAGTTTTTTAGCTCTTCTTTAATTCTCGAACATGCGTTGATCACGATTAAGATTAAAAACATCCCAATCATCCATAATTGCTCCAAAAATATCCAAAACACCCTTTTTTTTTTACTTTTTTCACCAACTTATCTTCCAAAACATGGTTTCTTGTAAAACATACCTAAAACGGATCATATCTAGCAAAAAGGCCTCAGAAACTTGCATATTTTCCTTATTTTAAGCGTCAAAAGTGCTATATTTATATAAAAACATTCTTACCGTCATTCTAACTCATTAAAATCCTCAAAACTTTACTTTTATCTTTGAATTCAAAATTCCCTGTTTAAACATAAACTAATCCCACACTTAAGTAAAAGCAAAATTAACACTTGTTAGAGAAACAAACTTGTCCCAACACGCTAAAAACAAGTTTTAACCTTGGTTTTTCTTGAGTTCTTCATTATTCTCTTTCAAATCTTCATATGAGAGGTAACATTCTTGGCTCCTAAAGGTTATTTATTCATTTATCTATTGTTTAAACAAGTTCATATATGTATTTCATTGCAAAATATAAAGAAACTATCATGCTTGTATGTGGGAGCCTTGAAGTAGCCTAAAATCATAATGTAGGGCCTTGTTTTAAACTAAGATTCTAAGTTTAGTCCCTAACTGAAAGTTTAACTTGAATGAATAGAGTAATACCATGGGTTGAACATGTTTGTTTGCTACGAAATTCATAATTCTTTATTAGTTTGTATATATTGGACTTGTTAGGATTTCAAATTGATTATAGAGATGTGAAATTGAGGAACAATTTGAATATTTAGAATTATGAGTTTTTCTTCGACTTTTGCTATCCCTTACTTTTATTGGAAACTGACAATTTTTTTAGGTACATATGACACCCAAAGCATTAAATAAGTTAAAGGATGATACTTCAAGGAGATGGGCAAAGTCTCCAAAGACTAGTGGATCAGTGGAGGAGTATCTGAGACAGTGACATAGAAAGACTGTCGCTGGGGTGATATGCGGAGTCATAAAAAGATAGTGTCGCCGAGCTGCTCAGTCAGCTGCAGCATGGCCGAGGATAAAGTCCGCATGATTATCACCCCCATACACTCCTCCACTTGATGATGATAAGGAGAAGGAGATAAAGTCAGAGACTACTTTATATGTTGTTGCTCAGGATTTCCAGTTTGAGGAGGGGTCCCAAGATTCATCTAATGAGGTTTAATAGGAGTAGTCATCTGTGGTGCCCCTGTGAGAGGAGGGTATCTCTACTCATGTACAGTAGATAGAGGTACCCCAATCTGATGAGGGTGGTGAGCAGCCTTACCATAATGCTTCATTATAGCAGAGCCCCGCACCTTTACATACCCCAAAGGCACCTCCTGAGGAAGGACCTCTGAGGTCATGTGTAGATGAGATATGTGATATTTATGTAAGACCCCACAAAATTCCTAGCTTAATTCAATCTTTTAAGCTTGTTAAGGGGTTCCAGACTTAGAAAATTTTAGCTAAGTATTTGAACTTAGTTTATTTTAGGCCTTTAAAAGTTGGAAATCTCATTTTGCAGCCTTAAAGTTCTTTAAATGTCTATATTTTAGTTAATTCATGATCAGGAAGGTCAATAGGTGTTCCCGGACAAGTTTCGGATTTTTTAAACTTCGTTTGAAGCTCCTTTAGAATCCCAAAATAGTGTACCAATGCGATCTTGGCGGGCTGCATGGCCTATTGCGCTGGTTAATATTTTCCACAGCTACCAACGTCAAATTCTAGTAAGTCAGCACAATATTGGTGCGACGCATTGGATATTGCATTGGTGCCATTGGCGCGCCTCATCGACCAACGCATCCGCAATCCAGTTTTCACTAGTTAAAAGAATGCATTCTTGGGGGTATTTGGGTTTTTTTCCCTCGACTCTCACCCTCTAAAACACAAAATTTAATACCCTAGCAAGCAAATAAACCCATTCTTTCTCAATTTCTCTCAAGAACAAGCCTTAGCGTTTTTAAAGTTCAAATCAAGAACTCAAGATTCTATCATTAATTTCAAGAAATTCTTCAACAAGGTATGTAAAGTATTCATCCAAGGGTCCCTTCCACCCTTGGAGTCCAAGAAGCTTCTTTTAAAAAAACATGAATTGTGATTTCTATGTTGTAGGTTTGAATGTAATCATGTTAATGTTGTGGTATGTGTTTCATGTTGAAATCTTTATGTATTTCTTCATATTATGATAGAATGTAAGTTGAATTTGATTCTTTTATATTGAAAACCTTGAATTATGAAGTCATAATGTATTAGCATTATTTTTTATGCCCAAGTATAGAGCTATGCCTTGTATGTGCATGATGGAATGCTCATGGGATTGGTTTAATGAAATTATGATGTGTTAGTATGTATTTCTATTCATGTGAAAGTTCATGACTTTCAAGTGATTGATGAAATGCCTCATAGATTGTATGGTGAGTTTTTGACTACTATCAAATATTCAAGAATTGTCATGTCTTATATTTTCATGCTATTGAGTCCTGGGGGTATCTAATACCTTACAATTTAGTTATGTGCCTAGAGCCAGTGTCAGTTACAGAACAGTCTCAATCAAGTCATAATCAATAGTACTCTAGCTCAGTTACAAAACTCAGAAAGACACAGTAAGCTCAATATCAATCCAGTCTCATTCAGTATTCAATTCAGTCCTCAGTAAACTAAGTTAGATAACAGAACTCAATAGGATTCTATCAGTCAGTAGAACCCAGTAAACTCATCTCAGTTTAGTTAATCAGTACAATCAGTAACGGATCAGTCCAGCGTAGTATGAACTAGGAAATTAGTTCAGTGTCTATTCTGTTGGGAGTAGGATTCAGCATCGAATGAACCCTAGGATAGGGACCCACCTTCTAGCAGAGGGTGTGATCCTTAGAAGCAGTCCTTGCATTCTAAAACTATGTAGCCAGCATAGGTTGAGACATCAAAACCTGCTAGTTGAGGGTTGATGAGGTGTCTTAACCTGACAGTTGAGGGTCCCACCATTCTCATTTAAGAACCTGCCATATAAAGGTATCTCTTTAGTGTCTTTACCCATGGCACAGTACTGATACCCTTCCAACTGGGGTTACAAGTTGGACCCCGAATCTATTTAGAAAAGGGGCATGTTGGTTAGATGATTACCTCTCATAGGCTCAATCTCAGTTTTCAGTGAAGAACTGAGATAGTTCTATAGAAACAGTCACTCAGCTCAGTACGGAACTCAGCTAGTTCCATCAGAAACAGGACTGTCAGACATAGTCACTTAGTTATCAGCTGTATCAGTTATATCAGTTATCAATAATCCATGTTATCATTAAACTCAATATTCATAACCCTTATGACTTCAGTTACAGTTATGTATTCATGCATATATTCTCACACAGTCATGTTTATGTTATTCAGTCAGTTATAGTTCATGCATATGAACCCTTTTATTCAGCCTTACCTCACTTTGCGTACCAGTACATTCACACGTACTGACACATACTTTTCTTTGTACTATGGCTTTATATACCATAGGTTCAGACGTACAGGCCCTAGAGTATTCTTAGTGGTTCAAACATTCAACCAACAGTAGTAGACCAATAGTGAGTCCTCATCATCAGAGGATATTCTTTTATTTCATTATCTCATTAGATTCAACATTTAAGTAGATGGAGTTAGCTGGGGGATTGTCCCATCAACTCCTTATTTAGTCAATTTAGTTTAGAGGCTTTTCAGACTAGATGTTCATACAGTATTAAGTATTTCAGATTCTGATATTTTATCAGACTTTGTCATTTTCTTTTTATCAATATTATAGTTTTGAACCTTATGGCATTTCATCCCATTATTCCATATGATACAGTATTATTACTCAGTTATAACAGTAGGTACCAGTCATGGGTTAGCTTGTGGTCCTTCGGAATTATGAGCACCGTGTAGCATTTGGGGTACCAGACTCGAGGTGTTACAATTTATGATATTGACAGTAGTGTTTGGGAGCTGGGCAGGCCTACTATATGTATTTATGAGGAGTGTAGGATTAACTTATCAGGGTGAGAGTGAGTGCCACAGCTACAGGCATCATTTGACAGATATCAACTAGAATAGGTTATCAAACCACTCGGTTACTACATCCCGACTATGGTATAAGAGATTTATGTATCCTACAAAGCTACTGTAGTCCTTCTTATGCACCGACATCTAGGCCAGATCATATTTACTCGGCATCCACAGCTTGATTACCCATTGGTTATAGGGGTCAGAGTTGACATATTAATAGAGACTATCCATAGAGTCATATTTGGCCTAGATTATATCTCTCCAACATCTATAGTCAAGTGAGACCACAGACTGAGGATCGCACGGGATTGACATATCATGCAGGATATTGAGCATCATCTATAGAAGGTTAAGATTGCTAGGTGGATATCTAGTTATATTTCACCCTGGGTGATATAACTGCATGGATAGAAGGGAAAGAGGTGATCAAGAAGGGATTTTTGACAATACTGGCCAAGACTTGGTAGTTGTTGATTAGATACATACTAATACCCACTACTTTGGATAACACATTGACGTGGGAAGGAGAAATACTAGATGCCAGTCTGATGGTTGGCTATGATGTTGATTTTGCTACAATTCTGAGGCATGATTGGCATGACAGAGCCTTTGGTGATCTTACTAATTTTCCATTTCCTTGCATGATCTAGAGGCTCTTTAATGTAGTCAGAGTAACCTAGTTACTACGTATTGATGAGAGGGTGCCTACAACCGCAACTATGCAAATAGGACCATAAAGGGTCTAGCACCTTCAAGTATTTCTAGGAGATTGAGACAGTAGGAAGTAGTACAACAGGGACAGTCTGAGGACCCAATAGTTTTCATAGAGCTTTATGAGGAACATAGAGATGATATGAGTATTATTATAGATATGGAGATATGAGAGTAGAGAGATTCTCTATATTTAAGTACACAGGGCAAGGGGACACGAGCTACTTTTTCTTTAGCCTCGGCTTTGACCTCAGAGATGGTTGGTTCATCTATAAATCTTGCTCACCTATCCACTACAACTCCTATAATACGTATGATTATTGTATCCAGTGAGTTTTTGCAAAGCTTAGTGGACAACCAGCGGGCCACAGCTACTCGGTTGAAATTTATTGAGATTGAGATGACTACCCTCTTTGGATAGATAAGATTAGGGGTTAGGACCAGATTTGAGTAAGCCGAGGCTAGATAAAAGGCTACTCAGAAAGCCGTACTATTAGAGCTGTGTGCTAATTTTAAAACACGAATCGATAAGCTGGAGTGATGAGTTACATCCCAATATATAGAGATAGGTGCACCAGATTTATTTTAGATAAGGGAGGATTTTGATATCTTACGAGTAGAGGTACGCTTTTTTGTAGAGAGCCCTATAGCATACACTTCCTTGACTATACCCCATGTGGTCCAGATATAACCTCCGGATACGCTGAGACACTTTGATTTCATTTTAGAGGATGATGATAAGGTCCCAGTAGTTGGGACCAAGAGAGGTCACTTAGATGATTTGCAGGATCCTAATATGACAGAAGAGGAGGCCGTTAAAAAATCCAGGTACATTTCTTTATAGACTGCATTCATCGATAGGTAGAGGCATATATCTATAGTAGGGGGTGTATCCACTAGTAGTGCACCACCACTACAACTGCCTCTGCCAGCTGAGATGCCCCCATTTGGGGATGCTCCTGACTCGATTGCCTAGTGCGTCCCAGGTATATTCTCACTCCCCTGTGCTTTGCTTTATTTTAGCACATCAAGGACAATGCATAATTTTTTAGTTGGGGATGGTCATACCATACTGACATGAGTTTTTATTATCGTTCTTCTTTTCCTATCAACCACGGTATGGTTGTATAACTGACATGTCTAGGATAATTATCTGTTGTATTATGTTTTTCTTCATATCATGTTGTGTTTGGGTGTAATTAGGAGATTTTGAGAATTTAGGGCAGTAGTAATGTTTTGATTAATTTTTGATACCCCACCAAAATTTTGAGATTTTTGAACTGTGTTGATGCTTATATATATATGAACAATATGAATCCTGTTATTTCATTAGGATTAGGGACATTATAGCCATTTGCTAACAACTGCATGAACTGGATAGGTAGTAATTGGTGATATTGACTTTGTGCTATGTGTGTGTGAGATACTATCTAGTTCCCTTTGTATGTCAAATTCAAAACTTGTTTGGTTAGTCTTGCATAGGTGTAAGGACAGTCGGTTAGGAAAGGACCATAGACCATTTTTAATTTTAGTCCCCTTTTAGCCTAAATGACCTTCCATGTACGAATGATATCCCTTGATCCCTGCTTTGAGCCTTGTAAACCTATTTTTCTTATTTTTACTATTCATATTCCCAATTGTGTTACAATTTACCTGTTTTGGCCCAATTCCTTCTTGGACATTGTGCACCTCAACACAGACAAAATGCCTAAGTTAGGGGTGGCTATCATAGGGGTACATAATGTAAAATGGGTATGAAAGGTAAAATAAGAGAAAAATTAGTAGGGATGGGTGTGGAAAAAAATTATAAAAAATAAAAAAAAAAGAATAAAAGACCACACCCAACCTGAATATGCATAAAAGAATAAAAGGGAGAAATAAGGGTGGAATAAGAAGGAATTTGGCTAGTAAGAGAGACCCCATAGTTAGTGTATTTTCAAGGAGTGTTAGTCACTTTATATGTCCATATATACCATACCATCCCCCAATCCTACATTACAAGATGAGAAAAGTCCTATAATGATCCTAACTTGACTATATGAAGGCTAAGGTAAAGAAAATAAGGGCAAGCCTATGGTATTTGACATGCATAGATTGGAACTTCTTTGTTGAGTGTGAGTGTCTCTTAACCGTCCCTACATTGACATGCATTATTTTATATGAGTGAGTGGGACATATTTGTTGTGAAGGAACTTAAGTCATATTTCCAGCTATTTGCTTGTTCGGGTAGTGTAATGTGTATATATGAGTGGTTATCTATTGCTAATGTAATTTCCATACCTTGATCCTATTGCGTCATGCTCTTGTGCTTCATGTTCATGCACAGTTGGTTTTGAAGATAGAGATTGGCGGGGGATGTTGTCTTTTGAACTTAATCCCATGACTGGCTGTCTTGAATAGCTTAGTTTCTCCGAGTTAAGCATTGTTTTTGTTTTTTTTATATTTTTGTTGCCTGAGGACATGCAAACCTTCTAAGTTGAGGGTGCTAATCTACTATCAAAATATAGAACTTTCATGCTTAAAATAAGGAAAATATACAAGTTTCTAAGGTTTTTTTGTTAGATATGATCCATTTTAGGTATGTTTTGCAGGAAACGATGGTTTGGATGATAAGTTCATGAAAAAGGTGTTTTTGATAATTTTTTAAGCATTAAGGATGATTAGGATGTTTTCTAGCTTGATTACGATTAATGCATGTTTGAGAATTGAAGAAGAGCTAAAAACTAACTTTCGAAACATACTAAGTTAACCCATGAACCGCAGGTAGGACCAACGGACTGCAAGTACACAAAGTAGGTGCTAAAAGTATAAAATTTCGAGAGTTGAATATTGCAGGATTTTTGTTCCTGGTTTCTGTGCCTGCTACCTTCACCCTATTCCAGACTGCAGGTACTAACAAAGGCTGTGCCACCAACATGATTTTCTCCTAGTTCATTCGGGCTTTGTTTTTATGATTTTCTAATGTACTATAAATACCCCTGACGTACTTTTTAGTAGGAGTTACAGACTTTTATCTCTCAAAAATATATTTTTATTTCAAGATCCATCTTTGATCTTGGGATTTCCTTATATTGACTTTGATTGATTCTCCAATTATAGTTGTGGGTTTTTATTCATCTTATCATTGTGATTTTATCTGTGCTTTCTATCATGAATGTTATTGATTTTTTCATAATCATGAATGACTAAACCCATAGCTAGGGTAGTGAAAACCCTGGCAAAATTGATGAAGTAGGGGAAGTGAGCTTGTTGATCTGAACCAATACCGATGGCATGGATTACTTTATCTTCATTATGATAGATTCCTTAAATAGTGCATTATCGCACCACATTTTTCTTATGAAAAGTTGGATTCAATGTGACAACTCTTTTTGGGATTGTTTAAGGGTGTAAAGAGTCGCTACCTAATGAATTCAAGTGTATTAGGGCACCATTCTAGGTTAACTACGGACCTATTTTGTTATTGAGTCTTAGTTCACTATAAATTCGGGTAAGGGTTTAAATTACGTCTAAAGGAAGGTATTAGGAACCTTTCGAGGTCCACAAAGGTGGTTCTCAACCAAATTCGTACTTTACGTGGGGATTCTATGTGATAATCAAAGGTCAACTATTTTATTAACTTAAATGTTACTAAGTGGAGAAACACGAATAAACAAATCATGTAATTTAATTCTTTTAACAATTAATTATCTATGTGATAAAATCAATCAAACATATAAGTAAGATAAGTGAGGAGAGAGAAGTGACATAATTTATCATAAAAAGGACTGCTTATTAAACTAACTACCCCAAAAACGTAAGAATATAAAGTAAATCTAAGAAAAAGAACAAATTCGAAAAATTAAACAAAGGAATGTTTTTGGTTTTGTTCAGATCAGAACCCTTGTTAATCATTATCCGACCCATTAGCCGGCAGCGGGATTCTTAGACAAGTGACAATGTCATACGTCGTATAATATATGTTGAGTATCATCACTTCCGAATAACTACCCACCCCCCACCCCCACCTAGGCTGGTTGTTAACCTAAAGACGTACTAAAAAGGGATAAAAACTAACGTCTCTAGAAATGCCTATTGTCCCACCTATCTCCCAAGAGGCATTGGACTTTGCTATTTTGGATTTGTGGGCTGGACAAATAAATCTAAGTTTCCTAGTTAGAATCAAAGCACGTAAAACAAATTGAATGTCACATAGCACATAATAGTCTCAATTAGGCCTCTTGGTTTATTAAGAGTTGGTTAAGGTGATTGACATGTTGAACAAATAATCTTTTATTCATTTTGGTTAAATCTATAGACATGGTATCTAGGTGTCACATAATTGTTATCAACAAAGAAAAATTGTCAAACCCTTTTAAAATAGTGTTGTAAATTTTTTGAGGATAAAAGCGCATGTCAAAGTTAAACAACCATGATAGTATAAGAACATTAATTTATTATTTAAAAGATAGTAAAGCATGATGCAAAATAAATTTATATGCTAAATAATGATTTAATATGCTGAACAATTTATAAACATGCTAAAACTTTTGTTTTAATTACTGAATAATTCATTTCAATATATTGAAAAAGCCATTTTTTATTTTTAGTATGTCGATGCTGGAAATTATGTCACTATGCTGAAAACTAATAAAACATATGAAAAAACAAATATAAATGATAAAAATTAATTATAGTGTGCTAAAAACATTATTTAAAATGCTAAAAATATCATGTTAAATGCTAAACAATTAACTTTACTTGTTGAGAACGTCATTTAAAATGCAGAAAATGTCATTATACATGCAAAAGCTCTACTAAACATGCCAAAAGTAATTAAACTAGTTGTAAATTAAATTGACATATTCAAACTTAATTTGAAAGGTGCAAGTTAACTAAACTCGTAAAAGCATGATATCTAAGTGATTAAAATAAGTCCTAGATTAGGCTTGCCTAAGTGATGAATCAAACTCATTAACAAATCCTAAATTGGTTTGCCTAAGTGGTTCACTTAGAACATAAAGCACATAAACCTAAGTTGTGTTTACCTACGCAATTCATAGAGCACATAAATCCCCACCCCCAAGCAATCCAATAATGTATTATTACATCACAAACGTTTTTATAATAAATTACAGACTAACCAAACTAGACTAAAAATAGAAACGCACTTCCCAAACTCTCAAGCAACTCTTCCTTTTCTGAGATACCCTTTAACGACACCTGTTAATACAATCAAGATACCGCAGCATATAAAAGGAAAACTAGATACCAAAACACTCAAGAAAGGAAGCAGTGAGATAAAGACGTAGCAAAAAAGCATGAAATAATTATTTTGAATTAACTCCTATAGTCCTGCTTTCTAATGATTTTCATAACATACCATAATTATCAAGTAGTGAATGAAAATTGCATCAATAGGCACTTACCGGTTGATGATAAAAAATAATAATAATAAGAAAGCCAAGCCGTACAGGATCTAATAACGAATTGCCATAGAAAAGTCAAGACCAATGCTCCAAAAATAAGTATGAAAAAGTAATAAAGTAACATTGTTTTCTTGTTTGCTGAAAGCTTTCATGTGATCGTGTAAGTTGTAAGTTCTGTTTTTTAAAGAAAGAGCTATTATCAAAGTAGAGTAAAACTATACCAAAATAAAAATAGCAAAACAATATACTTGAAAATCAATTAGGAAAAAACTTTTTTTAAATGAATAATTAAATCAATCACAGATAAATCAGTCAAATAATAAAAGAAAAGCAAATGTTTTGAAAAATCAATCAACATTATTTTCCTTAATGGAGTGACTAAATCAAATATTGAATCAATCATGCCATGGTTATCATAAGTATGTACCCAAAATCAGTCTAAATCAGAATAGAAAATCATTCATTTAAATTGACAAAATAATGGCATTATATATGGAAAGAGAATCTGTCTAGCTAATTAAAAGTAATCAAAATTTGGTCAAAGTGTCAAATAATCAAGCCATTACGCATTTTTCACAACTCAGTTAAACAAACAGACCATATTCAAAGCTTCCCAAATTTTACTAAGTACTAAAATCATCAAGCATAAATGATATTAGAGCGGGTTATTTTCCCAGATTATCCATGTCACCCGAATTTCAAGTCAATGAATTAAATAAATGAACAGGACTACAAATTTCTAAATTTGTATTAGTAAATTCTCAATTATAAAATTAGGGTTAGCCCTAATTTGATGATAGTCCAGACATGTAAATGAACCCAAATAACAAGCAATCAGATCAAGATCATCAGTCAAGCTTTGCCCATCACGGAAAATAAATTATCCATAACAAAGAAAATAAGTAATAATAAAATAAATATATAAGGTTAAGTTGTAAGGAAGTCACTGTAAAACTCTGAATATTTTCGCTGAGGTCTAACCGGTGATGTTGTTAATCCGTGCCTCACTGGTCATCACCCCGATAAGGCAAACATGGCAGAATCATTGGTCAAATTTGTATGGTTGTGCAGCGGCAATGGGAGAGAGGACAGTTGTTGGTGTTATTGGTGTCGCAGCGGCATGGGTTGATGGTTCTCCGGTGGTTTAGCCGACTGGTGGTTGAGGATTGAAGGGAACGGAGAGAAGAAATTTCATGGTAGCGGCGATGCTGGTCACTGCATTAGCGGGAGAGGATAGAGGAGTTCACTGGGGAGAGAGAGCAATGGGAGATGACACCGATTTTCTCCAACCATGGTGGTTGGCCGCTGGCAGTAGCCATAGTTATTGATAGAGAGAGAAATGGAGATAAAGAGAAGATAGAGAGAGGAAGGGGATGGAAAGAAAATGGTGTGGCTATTTTGTGAAGCTTTGGGTTTTAGGGGTTATTAATGGAAAGAGACATGTAAATTGATCGTAGCTATTGGATCAATCTTGATCAATGGCTGAGATTGAATAATGTAAAGAGTTGTTTAGGATTTGAAATTTAATTTGTGGACAAAATTAATGTCACATGAGCTATGATTGTTATTAATTGAGTGAAAATGTGACAAAAAATTAAACACATAGGAAAAACTAGGTGAAAGTGGCTACTATTGTAATAATGTTACTATAATAATAATAATAACAATAATAATAAACTATGTGTTTGTAAATTATGAGTGTGCCTATTATGGAAAAAATAATTTCAATGAATATTAATAAATTAGGTAAAATATTATATTTAAATAAATAAATCATAAACAAAATGGTAATAAAAAATCATAAAATAATTTGTATATTTTTAAATCATGAATGTGACATGTCAATATCTGTTTGATATAAGAATAATGTGTAAGAAAAATATTAATATTTGAAGTTAATAGTTTTGATAAAATAGCAGCCTAAAGAAAGTATCAGGCGGTCAAAATTAGGTGTCAATAGCTTTCTCTGCGTTGCTTAAGAATGATGTAAGAATTGTCGAGCAACGAATAAAGTTGACGTAGTAACTAATTTTGTCCCACCGAGAAGATGCTTCATTGGAATTAAAGCAACAAAAGATTGTTTTAAAATAATATGGCCGACACTTTGGCTTTAAATCACCTACATATCTCTAGTTTTGCGAAAATCAGGTCATGTGTAGTTCTAGATTTAGGAATGAATATTTCTAAAGAGTGTAACTAATAGAGGATGGGGAATTGACGGTATCATGGATCGATAAGATGGGAATGAATAGAATTTGGGAACAATGACATAAAGAGAGGTGTGAAAGTGAAATATTTGACTTGATTTTGTTTAATGGACGAATAAATAAGGTGATATTTTGAAAACAAGAACGAAAATTATTTATGTTTGTTACTCCTTCTCTGTCACCTGTGTACTTTATAATATACTAGATAAAAAAGGTTAGAGTATATAAACGATAAGCAATTGATAAACATAAAGTAATTATGGGAGTAAAGAAAGCCTATCTATTAAACTGTTGGATCAACCATTGGGCTTCTCGATATGATATTGGATCAGTTGTTGGGCTTCTTGATACAATATTGGATTGATTATTAGACCTCTTGATGCAGTATTGGGTTATTTGTTGGGATTCTCAAAATAAAGATGGATTGGTTGATGGGACTCTCGATGTAGCATTGGATCAGTTGTTAGGCTTTTTGATATGATATTAGATCAACAACTCGATATGATATTAAATCAGCTGTTAGGCCTCTCAATGTAGTATTGGATCTGCTATTGGACTTCTTGATATGACGTTAGATATATCATTAGTCCTTTTGATGCAACATTGGATTAGCTATTGGGCTTCTCGATATGATGTTAGATCGACTGTAGGGCCTCTCATGATAGAGTAATTCCTATCATCTGTACCTATTAGTCCTTCCACTTTTAGCCCAACTAGATAAAAATGGTTAGCACGTATATATTGTATATATAGAAGACTAAATAATGTTATGAAGATAAACATAACAATAATAATAAGAGAAGATAAGAAAGTGCATCGATTGTACAGTTCGATCAACTGTTGGCTTCTCAACATGATGTTGGATTGGCCGTTGGGCCTCTCACGATGGTCAATTTTGTCATCTGTACCTATTAATCTAGAACTCAAAGAAAAATCATTAGTCAAAAAGAAATGTTGGATTGTATCTTACTCAATTTGACTCCTTGGTCGTTGTTTCTACTCCATGGATCGTTGCACTTGTATTCCATCGTGGTGAAAATTTTAAGGAATTCTAAAAAATTTCTACCCCAGTTAAAAATGAAAGATACCTTTTGCATGTCATTGTGAATTGATATATTGTTTACTTGTGAAAAATTTTTAAGGTCAACTTGAAACCTCGAAAATTTTCCGTAGTTTTTGTCGTTGGAGTCTTATATTCCTGTACCACTCAAAGAAAACATAAATCCAAGAGAAATGGTTGTGCTACATTTGAATATCATAACCTCATTTATAATTTGCCTTTATATGCTCAAAAGTTGGGCCTATTAGCCTGATGCTTTGTAAGAGAGGGAAAATAAAATGTTTTATTAGAATAAGATCGGACCTAGAGTGGGCTGCCTATGCATCCACATGGAAGTCAGGTCGAACATAGTTCATGAGTACAAAGAAAGATGGAGAAAACAAGACAATGTTGTTAGCCATAAAATGGGTAAAATAAGAATGGTGACTTGAAATAGGAGAGATTTACATGTTAATTCATGTGATGCGCTTTATGCTTCTTTCTTGAAAGTCTTGGAAATATTTTTGTTAGATCACCTTGAACATAGATATCACCCATAGCGACAGGGTATTATTGCACTTTTATCCTTTTCCTTCCCATCAGATTCTGAATATTGTGCCTTAGTGACAAGCATTCCTCAATATCATGACCTTGAATATTCGAGTGATAAGCACAGTTCTTAGATGGATCAAAGTTAGAAGGTAGATGCACAGGAATCCATCCCCTCCTCGGTTGTACGATACCTTGGGCTCTCATTCTTGCAAATATGTTTGCCAAGGGCTCAGTCAAAGAATTAAAGGTTTGAGACCTAATTCCTTTTGATTGATGAAAAGCACTGTGTACTGAGTAAGGCCTTTGTTGAAAGTTGGGTTGTATTCGGGGAGCCTCCTTTTTAGAATCTTGCTGGACAGAGTAGGATTGGATCTGACAAGCCTTGTTTTTTTGGACAAATTAGGACTGATCCTTGTTTTGATAATCTTGTCAAACATAGTAGAATTAGATCTGATTATCCTTATTTCGAGAACCAAAAACAATATGGGTCTCTTTATTAGTTTGATAGCCTTGTGTTTGAGGTAGGGTGATGAATCCTTTTTCTTTCTCGCGGATGGATTCTTTATTTCATATTATAAGTTATTTCCAATTGAAATTAGACTCTCAAAGTTGTTACTAACTAGGAACAACATTTTTTGAAAGTATATTCTATCTAGTGACCTGAGGAAAATTTGGACCAATTCCTTCTCAGGTACAGAAAGACGTATGTTGAAAGCCTCTTTCCTCCATCAAGTTGCATATTTCTCAAAATATTCATGAGTCGTTCCCTTCATCTTGAGCAATTATCATATTGTTGGACCAACATTGATGTTAAACTTATATTGCCCCACAAAATCTTGAGCCAATTCTTCCCAATTATGCCATTTGTAGAAATCTTATTGGCCGAACCATGTTAGTGTCATTCCTTACAAACTTTGAGCAAACAACATCATAAGGAGAGCCTCATTATGTTCTATACCAATTAGTCTGCCGCAATAGTCCTTCAGATGTGTGATTGGATCCCCATGCCCATCAAATATGTTGAACTTTGGAACTTTGTATCCTGGAGGTAAATCAATCCTCGGATGTATACATAATTTCTCATACCTTAAGTTGTAGATACCCCTAGAACATAGTTCTCATTCAACCTTTTCTCTAAGTCATGAATCTTTTGCCAACGTTCATCTAAATTGATCCTTTCACTTTCAAGAATGTTATGTGGAAAATAAAATTATTGAGGAGGTGTGTGGATAAGGCGATGATAATCAGGCACAGTGTTTTAACTTAGGCGATGAAAAGAAGGACTGAAACATTTTTGGATACTGAGCATATTTTTCATATTGCAGATTCTCACTCGAGTTCGATGTTTAAATGCTAGATGACCCTTAAATAAAATAAACAAGTCAAATAAAAATTACCATGCAACTCATAAGTTCAAAACATAATAAATATATAACAAAATGCATTTTAGGATGAAAACTAAGACTTAATAAGTGATCTAGGCGTAAAGATTTGAGCTTCTAATGCACGAAACATCATAGTGATAGAACATGATGTCAAATTTGTAATTACAATTGTAAAAAAGATAAGAAAGATAGGAAATGAGTAAGGTAGACTTTTGTTGAACATCATATTTGTTTATTCAAAACATATTTTGTAATTGATATCACATTAAATTGTTGATTCATCCAACTCCATATAGAAAAGGACAAAATAAGGAAAAAGAAGATTTTATGATGATGATACCAAACCCATTAAATGAGTGCCTACATATCCCTCATATAAGGGAATCAGGTCGATCGTAGTTCACATTACAAAAATAGGAAAAAGAAAACCACAAATTATAAAATTTGCAGGGATTTTAAATGTTGGAGAATGTGGAGCGGCATATCAACATGATATCCTCTGCACCAATGTCAAATCATTATAAGTAAGGCCTAAGAAATCAATCAGCACCAAAATTTAACTCTGTCACACTTATCACTGGGTGTTAATCAACTTCTGGAACATATTCTTCAAGGGAAAACATGCCCTAGTAGGATGCCCTTTTATCCCAGAATGATAGACACAGATTTGATCATGAAAATACTGTTGAGACTTAGTATCACAAGGTATGGTAGTAATGGGCGTGATGTAGCCCACCTCCTTGAGTCGTTCATACAAATGTTCTATGGATTCACCTAAAGGAGTGTACTATTTTGGCGGATTTTTGTAAATCTTATGTTGAGGTTGGTGAATTGATTGAATTATTGATTTGTTGGTGGGTTTTTATAAGACTTTGGACTGTATTTTGATGTTGGAGCAATAAATGGAGATATGTACCAAACTATCTGAGGTTTTGTGAAGGATTAGGGATAATAGGCTTGGACGTAATAGGATGATAGGATGATTTCTAGAGCTGGGTACCATATTAGTTGAGGGTGGGGTATGCCTACTTTGGGCTTTGGAGTTTTGAATGTCTCATTGATGATCGTCTTCCCCTTGTCTCTGAACTGTGACTCAACTAAATCAGTCTTGACTGTGAGCTTCCTTTTAAGCTTATTGTGAAACTGCCTAATAAAGTCACTTGCTAAATTATTCCAAGAGGACTACTTTCTAATGTATTTATCTACATACCACATCAATGTAGGACTAGTAAGTGAACTAACGAAGATCTTCTTCTTGAGACCATCACTTTACCCTACAACTTCTAGTTCGTCAAGGTATGCCTTTAAATGGAAATGAGGGTTTCCCAACCCATCATATAATGGGAAGCTCAAACCCATAATTCTATCTTTGTCTTCTTCCCTTTATTTGGATGATATTTATTTTGAGCTATTAAGATGATCCTACGTTATGTTTATGAACCTATCCTTTTGTCTCCTTCTCCTTACTCATATTTGTTAAGACAATAAGTGCTTTTAGCAATGCAATTGAATACAGACTTCCAAGTATGTGTGTATCATGATCAGGCATAGGTAAAGTTGTCAATATAGGAAACTTTGTGGTGTGGATGGTAGTGCTAATGTCTGTTTCAGATAGCGGCTCTGAAAACCTAGTGGCATCTCAACTGATTCTCAAAGATCAGTCATTATTCCACTAATTCTCTCTATTCTTCTTTCTAGCCTTGTAGTGCTTGAAATAACTTTGTTTTGATGCAACCCCAAGCTTTCATGCTCAGCTTCGCTATTGACGAGATTGATAAACATTGCATGAATGGCCATTTCTGATGTTCAACTCTAGTCAACCTTAGAAGAAAGTATTTATAATTAGGAACAAAGAGTATGCACAGGAGTCTAGAATAAATATTCTACTCATTTGAAAATAATGAGTCATGCTCACTCGAAGTGCGGAGAAGTTATGAGAGCTCTATGTAACTTAGAGATTGTGAAATATAGAGTACGACACGAATATGAAAACATCAAGAGAATCGTGGTTGGGATGATAGTATGTAAATGTTAAAACTATTAAGAAAAGGATGATAAGTTGTACTAAAAGATTATTGAAGAGACTAAAACCCTATATCAAAGCAAGAGTTGAGCCTACGGGTGATTAATATACTAACGGATGAATTAGGAGGATGATTCTAAGGAAAGTTTTGAATAGGCTCTAAGAGTGTATTGTAGGGTCCTAATATGATAAGAATTTTAAGAGTAAAGGATTATAAAATAAGGAACACTAAGAGTAAGGAACGACTAAGACAAGAACGAAAACAATAAGATAGGCAAGATATCAATACATACATAGAAATGCAACACATAGCAAATAGTATTATGAGTCCTTTTGGGGTCGTGAATCCCCTTGGAATTTGAATGAGACTAACATTCAATGCATCAAGGGTGCCAAGGAATCCTAGGTTGAATGGAAGCCATATTCCTTAGTAAAAGAAATATGTAGCCAAGACCTAAAGGACAAGAGTGGGTTTATGATATGGTTCCCTCGAGTGGACAACTCAAGAGTGGGAGATCTTGTGACTGTCGACATACCACAGATCGACCGATCCACAAGGCATTTCCCAAAGGGTATTTAAGAAAAAATCATCTGTGCAGCCACACAACTGTTTGTAAAAATAAAATAAAGAAGGTTCCAAGTTGAGGAAAGTATGAGCGGAATGCCAGTTATATAAAGCAGTAACACATAGCACTTAACAAAATACAATAGCATGCTTTAGCAATATGAAAATAAATGTCAAAACACGTAACCAACAAAAAGAAAAGTGGGGAAGGAATAGACATGGAGAAATATGAATAACACATAAAAAGGGAAAGGAGAAGGGACTAACTTGTATAAATAAATCATGATATAAACAATAAATAAGAAAATGGAGGAAGGTAATTAAATAAAAATAAGACAAAGAAAGTAGTAGAATCCCATATAAAATACAAACTTTTAATGATTAGAACCTAAGATCCCCAGCAGTAGCCATTTTGTCGTGCCTCATTTTTCTCGTGAAAAGTGGGATTCAATGTGACAACTCTTTTTGGGATTGTTTAAGAGTGTAAATAGTCGCCACCTTACGAATTAAGGTACGTTAGGGTACCATTCTTGGTTAGCTCTGAACCTATTTTGTTATTTAGTATTAATTCACCAGAAATTTGGGTAAGGATTCAAATTATCTCGAAAGGAAGGTATTAGTCACCTTTCGAGGTCCACAAAGGTGGTTCCCGACTGAATTTGTACTTTACGTTGGGATTCTATGTAATAAACAAAGGTTAACTATTTTATTAACTTAAATGTTACTAAGTGGAGAAACACGAACAAACAAAACATGTAAATTAATTCTTTTAAGTATCAATTATCTATGTGATAAAATCAATCAAACATATAAGTAAGACAAGTGAGGAAAGAGAAGTGACATAATTTATTACAAAATGGGCTTCTTATTAAACTAACTACACCAAATAAATAAGCACATAAAGTAAATGTAAGAAAAAAACAAATTAGAAAAATCAAATAAAGGAATGTTTTTGGTTTCTTTTAGATCAGAACCCCAACTTGTTAATCATTATCCGACCCATTAGCCAACATCCGAATTCTTATACAAGTGACAATGTCACACTTAGTGTAATATATGTTGAGTATCATCACTTCTGAATGACTACCTACCCCCCACCTAGGATGGTTGTTAACCTAAACACATACTAAAAAAAGAATAAAAACTAACATCTCTAGAAATGCCTATCATCCCACCTATCGCCCAAGAGGCATTGAACTTTGTTATTTTGGATTTGTGGGCTAGACAAATAAAGCTATGTTTTCTAGTTAGAATCAAAGCATGTAAAATAAATTGGACGTTACGAAGCACATAATAGTCTCAGTTAGGACTTTTGGTTAATTAAGAGTTGGTTAAGGTGATTTACATATTGAACAAACAATCCTTTATTCATTTTGGTTAAATCTATAGACATGGTATCTAGGTTTCACATAACTTATATCGATGAAGGAAAATTGTGAAACCTCTTTAAAACAGCGCTGTAAATTTGTTGAGGATAAAAGGGCATATCAAAGTTAAACAGTCGTGAGAGAATAAGAACGTTAATTCATTATGTAAAGAGAGAAGTATGCATTACCCCCCTGAACTTGTCGAGTTTTATTATTAGTACGCCCCAACATTTTTTTCTTTTCCCAAAGCCCCCCCCCCCCCCCGAACTTGTTGTTTTAGTAAGTCGTGAGGCCCATTTTTGCTGACTGTCCAGTGCGTGTACACCACATGCGTACACGTAGAAAAAAGTGTTGATGTGGCTGTCCATGTGGATAAATACCATCCACTTCCCTTATATTTATCCTATATTAAAAATTAACTCACTTCTATCCTTAATTATCCAATTTCTCTCTAAAAAAATATATTTTTCTATTTTCCTCTACTCCAAAATAGTGAAAGGTTGAATTTTCATCGATCAAGTAAGCTATTATCTAAACATTTATATTTTTAGGTATGTGTTAAAAATATAAAATTATTTTTTCGGTTAGTGTTGCATAGTAGTTTTCGATTAGTGTTTCGATTAGAATTTTGAGGAGACTCACATGCACAAATACATTTTTTATTATAATTAACGGGGTAAGAAATTGCAATTTAAGTTAGGGGCGTACAAAAATCAAACCAATAAAAATGTTACTGATTTATCGTTATAGGGTTAACGATTTTTTAATGATTTAAAAAAAAAATTATTGGGTCATTGATTCGATTTTAATTTTTTTTATTGGGTTATTGGGTAAATCGATAACCCAATAAGTTTATGCTACATTATTATTTTACACCCCATATATATATATATATGTATGTATGTATGTATGTATGTATGTATGTATGTATGTATGTATCTGTATATATATATGTATGTGTGTCTATATATATGTGTATGTATGTGTATATATATATATATAGGTATGTATATATATATATGTGTGTGTGTGAGCGTATATGCATGTATATATATATATGAATGTATGTATGTATGTATGTATATATAAATTATATATATATATATATATATATAAATTTTACACCCAATAAGTAGGATTTTGGTTTCGACTAAGATTCAGTTTCTTTTCATGTTAGTTACTACTTTTTCTATTTTCTATTTTATGAGTATTTTCTTATCGGTTAAATCAAAAATCAAATCGTTAGGGACTAAAAATCAAATATCAATATAACTACATTCTCTTTATGATAAGTATGTGTCTTAATTTCTTTAGTATTTATTTTGTTATTATTTTTAAAAATATCTGCTTCGATATTTAGTACATTTTTTTAGTTACAATAACTCATATGATATGTATCATTAAGATTACAAAATTGAAAGAGTTTAATAGGAATGAAAACTGAAGTTTTAGATTGGATTAATAAATGGATGAAATTTTTTTTTAGATTAATAAACGAAATTTTTACAAAATTAATAAACGAATGAAATTTTTATTTCATAAACTAATTAATAAACTGGAGTTTTACAAAATTAATAAATGAATGATTTTTTTTAGATTGAAAGTAATGGAGGAAGAGGGATAATAAATCGGGAGAGGGATGATTAATTTTTTAAAAAAAATTAAAGAAAAATAGATTTTTTTCGTTTTTTAATCATAAAAAATGTTGCTTTGGCCCAGAAAATACTCCATCATGTGCGTGATGGAGTGTGACTATAAATATTTTGCCATATCAGCAAAAAAGGGCGACGCAACTTACTAAAACAATGAGTTCAGGGGCTACTTAGGACAAGTCAAAGTTCAGGTGTACCATGAATAAAACTTGACAAGTTCAGGGGGTAATAGATACTTCTCTCTTATGTAAAAGATTGTTAAGCATGATGTAAAATAACTTTATATGCTGAAAAATGACTTAATATGCTGAAACTTTTGTTTTAATTACTGAATAATTCATTTCAATATATTGAAATAGCCATTTTCTATTTTTAGTATGTCGATGTTGGAAATTGTTTCACTATGCTGAAAACTGATAAAAAAATATGAAAAATGAAATATAAATGCTGAAAATTAATTATAGTGTGCTAAAAACATTATTTAAAAGGCAGAAAATATCATGTTTAATGCTGAAAATTAAAATTTACTTGTTGAGAACGTCATTTAAAATGCAGAAAATGTCATTATACATTTCAAAATTCTGTTAAACATACCGAAAGTAATTAAACCAGTTGTAAATTAAGTTGACATATTCAAACTTAATTTAAAAGGCCCAAGTTAATTAAACTCCTAAAAGCATGATTCTAAGTGATTAAAATAAGTCCTAGATTAAACTTGCATAAGTGATGAATCAAATTCATTAACAAATCCTAAATTGGTTTGCCTAAGTGGTTCACTTAGCACATAAAGCACATAAACCTAAGTTGTGTTTGCCTACGTGATACATAGAGCACATAAATTTTCGCCCCCAAGCAATCCTATAATGTATTATCATATCACAAGCATTTGTATAATAAATTACAGACTAACCAAACTTGACTAAAAAAAAGAAACACCCTTCCCAAACTCCCAGGCGACTCTTTCTTTTCTAAAATACCTTTTGATGAACCTGTTAATATAGTCAAGATACCGCAGAATACAAAAGGAAAACTAGATACCAACACTCTCAAACTGGGAAGCAGTGAGATAAAGACGTAGCAAACAAGTATGAAATAATTATTTCGAATTAACTCCTATAGGCATGCTTTCTAATGATTTTCACAACATACCACAATTATCAAGTAGAGAATGAAAATTACATCGAGAGGTACTTACCGGTTGACGATAACAAATAATAATAAAAAAATTCAAGCCGTACAGGATCCAAGTATGAATTGCCGCAAAAAAGTCAAGACCAATGCTCCGAAAATAAGTATGAAAAAGTAATAAAGTAAAATTATTTCTGTTTGCTTAAAGCTTTCGTGTGATCGTGTTCGTTGTAAATTCTATTTTTGAAGGAAGAGTAGGGTTTTTTATATAGTCCAGGTAGTGTAAAACTATACCAAAACAAAAATAGCAAAACAATATTCTTGTAAATCAATTAGAACAAAACTTTCCTTAAACAAATAATTTAATCAATTACACATAAATAAGTCAAATAATAAAAGGAAAGCAAATGTTTAGAAAAATCAACCAACAATATTATTTTCCTTAATGGAGTGACTAAATAAAATATTGAATCAATCATGCCATGGTTTCATCAATAAGTACCAAAAATCAGTCCAAATTATAATAGAAAATTATTTATTTAAATTGACAAAATAATGACATTATATATGGAAAGAGAATATGTCTAGTTAATTAAAAAAATCAAAATTTGGGGCAAAGTGTCAAATAATCAAGCCATTACACATTTTCACAACTCAATTAAACAAACAGACCATATTCAAAGCTTCCCAAAATTTACTAAGCACCAAATTCGTCAAGAAGAAAAGATATTGGAGTGGGTTATTTTCCCAGATTATGGATGTCACCTAAATTTCAAGTCACCGAATTAAATTAATGAACAAGACTACAAATTTCTAAATTTTTATTAGTCAATTCCCAATTATAAAATTAGGGTTAGCCCCAATTTGATGATCGTTCAGACATGTTAATGAACCTAAATAACAAGAAACCAGATCAAGATAATCAATCAAGCTTTGCCTATCACGAAAAAGGTATTATCAATAACAAAGAAAAGATGTCATAATAAAATAAATATATAAGGTTAAGCTTTGAAGAAGTCACTGTAAAACTCTGAATATTTCCAGTGAGGTCTAGTCGGTGATATTGTTAATTCGTGCCTCACTGATCATTACTCCAATGAGGAAAACATGGCAGAATCTTGGTCAAATCAGTATGGTTGTGTAGCGATGATGGGAGAGAGAACGGTTGTTGGTGTTATTGGTGTCGAAGCGGCGTGGGTCAATGGTTCTCTGGTGGTTTAGCCGATTGGTGGTTGAGGACAGTGGGGACGGAGGGATGCAGTGGAGTGGTGGCAAAGGCATTGTTTGCTGCATCAGCCGGAGAGGGTAGAGGAATTCACCAAGGAGAGAGAACGATGGGAGGCAGCGCCAATTTTCTCCAATCGTGGTGGCTGGCCGGTGGTGGCACCCATGGTTATTGATAAAGTGAGAAATGGAGATAGAGATAAGGTAAAGAGAGGAAGGAAATGTTGTGGCTGTTTTGTAAAGCTTAGGATTTTAGGGATTATTAAAGGAAAGGGGAATGTAAATTGATCGTAGTCGTTGGATCAATGTTGATCAACGACTTAGATTGAATAATGTAAAGAGTGGGTTAGGATTTGTAATTTAATTTGTGGCTAAAAATAATGTCAACATGATCTATGATTGTCATTAATTAAGTAAAAAAGTGACTAAAAATTAAACATATAGGAAAAATAGGTGAAATTGACTACTATTGTAATAAAATAATAATAATAATAATTAAAAAAATAATGTGTTTGTAAATATGAGTGTGCCTATTTATGGGAAAATAATTTCAACGAATATTAATAAATTATGTAAAATATTATATTTAAATAAATATAAAATTAAAGAATGATTATAAAAATAATAAAATAATTTATATATTTTTAAATCATTAATGTGACACATCAATATCTGTTTGATACAAGAATAATCTATAAAAAAACATTAATAATTGAAATTAATAGTTTTGATAAAATAGCAGCCTAAAAGGAGTATCGAGCAGTTAAAATTGGGTGTCAACATATACACATTAGGATCCCGCCTAGATATTACTACTTACTCGGAAAAAGGAGTAGTGACTAGGAAAAGATAAAGACAACGGTAATTTGGAGTTTAACTATCGATTCACGGTTATAAGTTCTATCTACGTAAGATGGTTAGGTTTCATCTAATAACTTGAGACTCAAAAGGTAATAGTTAACTAGGATCAAGATAAGGGTTAGTAAGTTGACATCCTGAGACTCAAAGGGTAAAGGTTGAAATCCTTCTACTCGTCCAAAAGACTCTAGAAGGTACATATCTTATCGATTCTTCATGCAAAGTATTGGATTGGTTAAACAACGCATGATAAGCCTAAAAAGTTGAGAAGCCAGGGGGAACACAATCCTAGTGTTCACTTACGACTGATTTCAACCAAGTTAATAAGTTCTTTGCTCTCGACTACTACAAACAAATCCCCTTATTTACTTTTTTGTTTGTCCCATTGACTACAACTACTGAGATCTAAGCCACATATTTCCTAGGGACTGGAACCTAACCTTAGTTGGGTTACTATATCTTGAAAGCAATCGTATCATCATCTAAAAGGAGGTGTTGCTTGGACGTCATCAGTTGTCGCTTAAAACTATTGCTTCTTGAAATGAAGCATAACGTGAGACATGAGTTTATGGATCATGAGCGGCATAAAATAGAGCTTGAACACTTAGAATCTCGGATTTTAAAGAACCATTATTGCTTCTAGTTTAGGAGTTGGAGCACGGATATACGGGACTTAGAGAATGCAGACCTTAGGCATAGGCAATATAGAATACGTACGACATTGGTAGAATGCCCTCTTAACCTTAATAGGAGGAAATCATTAGAGTATGAGTAGATTTACCATAAGTTCTCCCTGCAGCTCACCACCAAGAGAAAAAATCTAAGATCAGCCTGAGTTCACCATCTTATCCTTACGTTCATACCCTCTCACTAAAATTTTGAGTGCAATACTCCGCTCTAAGGGGTACCACCATGCATATATACTAGGTACACCAGGAATTTGCATACATAAAACCTCATCTAACGAGATACTACCTAGGGTCCAACATATTCTTATTAACCTAATGCTCTTATTTACCAAATGAATTAACCCCAATTTATTGCCCTAACACTAAGCTTCTTGTATACATCATAATTACCCACTGCAATATTTCCTAAGCTATCAACCTAACCTCTTCCACACATCCCATCAATCCTACCAATTTACTCCCACAATTCTCATATCGCTACCCTCAAGCTACCATTCTTTTCACCCTAATCAACATCTAAAGTTCAAACTTAGGGTCTAGCAATAAATTATGCACCACTAATACAGTGCCTCACATAATATCCTAGCCCACCTAATAGAGAGGTCACCCTAAATTCCTTATCTAATTATCAATAGTTTATACACATACAAAAAGGCCCACCTCTCTTACACACAAAAGTCTAAGAACACTCTATGGAAAAATAGTAAGGTGGGTAAAACCCTTATCAAGAAGATCTTTCAACTACTTTTTAAGCTGCCTCAACTCAGTTGGAGCCATTCTATAAGGAGGGATAGAGATAGAATGGCTGTCTGGTATAAGATCAGTCCAAAAGTTTATTTCTCTATTGGGAATAGTGTTAGGAAGATTATTTGGAAAGACCTTCAAAAATTCATTAACCATGAAATGAATTACAAAGAAGGTCCCTCTGAGTTAGAATCTTTAACTCGAACCAAATAATTAAGACACAACCTGGAGATCAACTTTTGGGCTCTAAGATAAGAAATCAATCTTCCCTTAGGCACTAGGGAACTCCCTCCCATTCTATAACTGGCTCATTAGGGAATTTGAAAATAGCCTTATGGGTCCGACAATCTAGAGAGTTGTAGCATGAGTGAGGCCAATCTATCCCCAGTATAACATTAAAATCGACTATATCCAATTCCATGAAGTCTACTTAGGTCTCCCTACCACCAATAGATACCACAAAACCCCAATAAACTCATCTAGCAACAAAAGAATCACCCTCTAGGGTAGACATATAAAAGGAGTCTGAAATATTCTCAGGACCAAAACCAAAAAGAATAGCCATATATGGAGTCATATTAGAAAGAGTAGACCCCACATTAAGAAGACAATACATATTACGAGAAAAGATTTATAATATACCAATGACAACATTCGAAAATGCCTCAAATTCTTTTAAAGTGGCAAGAGCATAAAGGCAATTCCTACTAGTTCAAGAGCAAGAAGTATGAAGATAGTAGTAGAAGGATATTACAGTAGATATTATACGCCCATGATAGATACAGGAGCAGAAGCTAATTTATGTAGATATAATTGCTT